>NW_024582543.1:867172-1036372 GCF_018398535.1 Haplochromis burtoni
CCATAAAGCTCAAATCATCTCAAAGTGGTTTCCTGATCATGGCAATGAGTTCACTATATGTTGTTGAATCTGTGCCATCAGGAGTTATTTAATTTGAAGCTCAAAGGGGGGCCAATTGTTAATGAAACATCATCAATGATCTGTAGTGTCAAATACAAGGCTTGGGGTAAGCACTCCAATCTGACCTGCTGAATGGCTTTGAAAAATATGAGGGAGGGCATACTTTAAGCACCTTTGCTGATAAAGAGCTCCCTCACAGCCATTCATGCTACATTAAAGCAGATAATGAATTATATATGACAGAAAAGGTCCTGTTTTTTTACTGTCTACTATAAAAATGTTGGTTAAAACTAAATTTTCATCAATTGAGAAAAACTGCCAAAACTTTTTTTTATATATATATATACACATTTATCATGTTGAAAAACTGAAATGTGGTGTTGAAATGACACTTCTTTATTTCATAGTAAGATATCTTAAGGATTAAATGTGCAATTAAATGTCTTTATACTGACAAAAATAGTTTTACTGGGCCACTTAAGATCAAAGTGGGCTGTATGTGCCCCTCGATGCGAAATGACTTGACTGATCAAGTCAGCAGTGGTAGGCTTTACTCTAGAGAAAGAGGGGAAAAATCAGTTCAATACAGTAGGTCTGCATCATTTCAGATAATTTAATTATAAAAAATTCTCGACAGTTATTAAGGCACGGCTTTGTAGCACGCAGATGGGCTAAACGATGTAAACGCGAGCATTTCACCCACATTTGCAGCTAAGAATAGACCTGCAATGCAAACAGATTTAGGAGCATGTGAATAAAAAGTTTGACAACATTAAGCCCACACAGCCCCCAGTTTTAAACAGAAACACTGTATTACACGTCAATACAATTAAAGGTTTTAGTTGTTGTTTTGACAGATGTTGTATTCAGTTTTTAAATATTTCTAAAATGGACAGCAATGAGCAGTTCATTTCAAAAGACCATTGTTTTACTCTTCTGAATATTTATTATTGCTCATTAAGAAATGATCCTGTGGCTTCTTGCTTCTTACGTTCTGATGTTCTACTTTTCAAGCCGAGGAGTGCAAAAGAAGATGGAAGAACATGAGAGACAGGTACCTGAAGGAGGTCCGAATGGAGCTTAAAAGCAAGAAGCAGGGAGAAAACGTTCAAAGCAAATGGAAATACAGACAACTTATGAACTTCATTGCGCCGTTCACTGGGTCAAGAAGTGGACTGCAGGAAATCTCTGCCAACAATGATGAGGACCATGACAACCCTGAAGACTCTAGCAACGTGGATGGAGAAACCGCTTTGTCAGAGGCAATCAAAACACCACAGAGTGCTGTAAAGGTCCCCGCGAGTCTGCCCGACCTCAAACCACAGGTGACATTTGTAACGCAGCTTCCTCCAGCGACTCAGGACACACAGGTGGCTCAGCTGGCTGTTCTGGCCAAGATACCATCACCCCCACAGGTCTCGCCTGTCACTGGCGTTACTGGACAGAAACGGAAACCGGCCCAAGAGCCGCCGTCTGCACCTTCCTCCCAAAGTACGCCCATGCCGACAAAATGGTTGGTCAAAGACAATGTCCCCTCTTTTCCCACTAAGCCGCGGGACGAGGATGAACTGTTCCTGCTGAGCTTTGTTCCCGCTCTGAAGAGACTCGCTCCACAGAAGAGGTGCGAGACGAAAATAAAGATCCAGCAGATTATGTACGAGGCAGAGTTCAACGTTACACATTCAGCGTCTCAAGAAAAGGTGGAGACAGAAACACAACACTGATTACATTTAAACTTTTAAAAAATACTTTATTGTATTTCTTTTATATAAACTTCTGCCACAGAATTAGTAAAAGTGGTAGATATTGAAGAAATTTTTTATGTGAAGTAGTTTGTTTCCCCCTGATTAGTGTATTTATTAGGCAATAAAGACTTAGAGGCAATGAGGTCATTAGATTTACACCATAAACAGACAGTTAATCTTTATTTACATAACTTTATCAATAGATTTCAAACATATTTCGAAAAAGCTGTTTCTTAGTCAACCAGTCTTAATTTTTACTCTGTAATAATTACAGTATTTTACATGTAATTACAATTGCATACAGTAAACTGATGAGAATAAATGCGTAGGTGAACACTGTTTAATGAATGACTCTTTCTGCTTACATGCTTCTTTTTAAATCTAAAATAAAGATTCTTGTATTCTGAAAAAGTGTCCGTTTGAAGTCACCCTCAGCTATTTAGTGGGATTTATGCTCTGATCAGGTAATTTCATTTCGAGCAGTTCCTGGACAGATTTTTTTTTTTAAGGTCACTACCATCTGTAAAGGTCGACACACAGTTCAACAGCTTCAGATTACATTTAAGTAATTTTGTTATGTTGCAAAACTCAGTTAAAATAATCACTGGATCCCCAAAGTATGTCCCAAAGGACATGCTCATTGTTACTGTAGCCAAATAACTTTAACTGTAAAGTGCATCAAGCCAAAAGTCCTGTTTGGCAAACTGTTTTTTCTTGTCTTTTCCCAGCATGCCTTCCATGCAGAATAAAGTTCTGTTTTCTCTTTCTGGCTGTAGACCCATACACTATGTCGCCATCACTAGCAAGACTAAACCACTAATTGTGTGATGAAACTTTGGGGTTTCTGAAAACTTTTTTTGCAACAAATGATCAGCACTGAGGTTGACCTTGTTTCAGTGACCAGACCCAGGAAAAAAAAATTAAATACAATTCCAAATAATCTGGAGATCTTTAGATTTAGATGGCAACAATAACAACATACACTTCAATAAATTCAAACACTGTACATTTCACTCATCAGTCCCTAAAGAATGTCTGTATAAAACTTTGAACTGCTTTTATAAGTAAGATCATTTTGCTTTTTATTATTTATAGCATGAAAATGACAAAAGTTCAGTTATGTGTCATTTGTTTATGTATAATCACATTTATTGCGAGGGGGGGGGAGAAGTATGAAAGCAGAATCACAGATGTGTCAGATCTCTTGAGTTTTATGCAATTAGCAGCCAAAACATGATCACGAGAGCCACAAAGAGGAAGAGTCGAGACAGAAACTGCTCGTCCGTGTGCTGCGGTGTCCCCGGAGCCGCTGCTTGGGAAATTGTTTAACAGGAGGTTATTTGACATGCTAAATGCTTGGAGCGGTCATAGTGATGTGTGACAAACAAATACCTGGAGGAGGTCTTCCATCATTGATGTTAAAAGCTGTTGCAAAAATACCAAACGGAAAGGCACCGATCCCAAACGACATTTGGAAGCCTCCATCTCCAAAGCCAAATCCCTGAAAACCCTGTAATACGTATCATCAAAAGTTACGAAAGTCTGAGTTGCCTTAATGAGCAGACGTGTCTTTGCAATATCTGAGGTACAGTTTAATGTACAGCAAGTGAGACGTGACGCAACAGCAAGTGCCAAATGATATCATTCTCTGGAGACGCGCTGGCTCTCCACACTTATTATCTAACAGATCCCAGTGGGGAATGTCAGTCTGTTAATGGATACAGCAAACCTACATCACTGTATGCAATGGTTTCATCATGAATTCATAATATTGCTGGGCAGCTTACAGGGCTATAAAACACTACACTATGTCTAAATTCTTTTTTAAAAAGAGCTTAAAATTTGGCATACTTCAGGATGATAATAAAAATATACCAGGGCTCTAGACTAACTTTTTGCCACGGTTGCACTGGTGCACCTAACTTTTTTCTTAGGCACACCCAAATTTTTCAACTGCATCGCTTAACACTGCAGTTTTACCTGTTTGCTGCTGCCTGCTGCTGAAAGGCAGAGGGGGGGAGAGGGTACACTTGGGCAGTGCATTTATCGCAGCATATGTGTTTCCTGGGTACACTGTGCTTTTTCAGAGTTCAGAGATTGATGGCTCCGTGTCAGAGCACTGGCTATGAATTTCAGACGGATCAGGCCTTAACTTAACAAAAAGGTTATCAATCGTTCTTTTGATCTTTTCTGTGTGGTGTGTAAGCATCACTGCAGATGCCTTTGTGTCAGAGTAACTGAGAATAAAACACAGAAAAACATGAAGATTTTCCTGGCCTGGCTTTTTATAGCAGATAACCTTAAAAATATTCTGCAATTTTGCACAATTTTAAAAAGTCTAAACTTCTTCAGTATTGAACAGCAGAAATTAGGCTTTCTTGACAGACAGCAGCCGACAGCGCTGTAAACAACAGTAGACTGGCGGGTAATAATAAGCGAATGAATAATGCAGAAAACAGAGATTTGAGATGGGAAACTGTTCTTGAAGTACACTTTGGTCGCACTCTAGAGCCTGTATACTGATCTATCGTACTTACCCCACGGTTTTCTGGCTCGGGCCTTTGTCCTTGTGGTCGTGGGGGTGTTTTTTCTCTGTAAAACATAACCAGAATTACCCAAAATGACTCCAAATCACTAATATTTAATACTATCCAATTATCACAGTCACCAATTTTACCCACCTTGGATCCTGTTGACCTGTACTTCCGCGCCCATATATGGGGATTACTTTATCTCGGCTGATACCAGCTTTGCATACTGGACACACTTGTCTGTTGGGTCGAGTCTCCAGCCACTACAAAATTTAAAAAAAAAAAAAAAAAAAAGTGAAGAAGCTAATCGCTTCCTTTATCTGTAACGATGTGCTGCTTCTGGTGGAGTGCAAAAACAAGAGGAAACAACGGTTTCAGCTTACCTGATGCAAACAAGGCCAGCTAATCAGGAGGAGATGCAAATGAAGATGGGAGAAGCTTGATTAGTTAGATATTAAATGTCCTTGAGCACCTATGAGTCACAAAGCAGGAACTTAAATTTGAAAATTTAACTTAATTTTGCCCAGAAGGGGTGTACTACAAAGCATGTTCTACAGGGTCAGGCTTTCTTTGCTTTAGGCCGGGATTATGCTTTCTGTGTCTGTAAGTCTGCTGGGGTTTGCTTGGATCCTAGTAATGTAAAGTTAATCTTGCATGCTTGGGTATTTTTGTGAACATAAAAGACTCATCCAGTGAGAATTTACACCCCAGTGCACCAACTACACAGGCATTCCAGGTGGCTTCAAAGTAGTATAACAGGAACGACTACTCAACCAGCAGGTCTCCAGCTGTCTGTGTACACAACAGGTACACTGTGTATACTACAGGAATAAAGATATATCAAACATAATAAAACTGCAGAAAGGAACGCTGGAGCTGCAAAAATGTCAGACGACAGAGTTGTTGTGAATTCATAAGTTGATTTATTTCTTTGAGCACTCCTGGAGCTGCTGCTTATTTGTGACAGGACAGCTGCACATTGCTTTCAGAGCCCTTGGTGTTGTCAGGTCAGGTCAGTGTCACAAAGCCTCATGAAGAAGATCTGGTAATCACTCAGTTTGTGGCCTAATCAAAGGGAAGTATATTTGACTGATTTAATATTCTCTGTGATAAAGAGCTTACAAATAAAATGTCCTTCTGACTGTTCTTGTTTTTCAGGAGTTCACCATGCATATTTGATTTTGCACAGATTTCATAACAACGGCCAACCCTGGCTCAACCGTCCTAATATTCGTGGGAGTGCACGAGCTTGTGAACCCCCAGGGCTCGGTTTGTGCCTCCTCCCCGTCTCATATCAGAGAGAAACTTCACACACTGTAAAGCCACTTAATAGCCCACAAATACACTGATTAATTTTCTAAAACAGGCTTGGCAACTAATCAGAACTAAGAATCAAAGCACGTTTCACCAACTGAATGCATGATGCATGGTTTGCTTCATTTGACAGTGTTAGTAAGGTGAAGGACCACAATTAGGGCAAATGCGATACTTATTTAAAGCAAAACTCTGAATATAACCTGTTATGAACCAGGTTGTGTGTTCAGCGTAAGTTACCAAAGTGATCGAGCCACATCTGAGACACTTCACTTTATAGCACACCCCTTGGCTATTCTGTGTGGACCGAGGTTGGCCTGTATTACATTCGCAGAGGCTCAGAAGTGGAGGTGAACTCAAACCATCCCTGTTTACATGTTGGATGTCACACTGCACATCTGAAATTTTGTAGGACCTGCCTCACAATTTACTAATAAACAGGCAACATTAACTACTACTATTAACTTCTACCAAAACTTAGCATTTCCGTTCAGTGTTTGCCAAGTATGATGTGATAAGTTATGCATGCTTGGAAACGATCTCGTCATGTCTGCCAGTTACAAACCGATATTGTTCTTTAGGAGCTATGCTGATGTGTCCACGACTCACCTCTGGCTCACAATTAAAAATATAAACATGTGTCACAGACAGCAGCACGCTTCTTACCAGAAGAGGTGTCCACATAAACTAATCACGGCGTCCTTGGCGGTGTCCAGGCATATGTTACATTCAAAGGTGCTGTCCTGGTTGCCACTCTCAGCGGCAGCCGAGCTACTAGATCCGGGACTTGCGTTTTCAACGCCCGGAGTCGGAGGAGCAGCGTTGGCCATTTGTCACACAGCTTAAATCCTCTAAACAAGTAGCTGGGGTGACTACAATGGCACCCGGGGTCTCAATACATACACATAAAGAGGTCCAGTGGCCAGGAAGTGGGGCTAACGAGAGGAGAAAGGAGTGAAAACAAACAAAAATACCCTGCTGGAAGAAACGTCCATGTCGAACATTTACGCTAACGTTAGCAAACAAGGAAAACTAAGCACAAAACGACAGTTTCACAGAGATTAACCAACAGCTGAGCGACAGATGTTAAACGGTGTCACTCAGAAAATGATTGGATGGTGAGTGACACTCATAATTTGTTGTGAGGAGTCTAGAAAATAGCCTTACAGACCTTTGCATCACACTTTCAGCAACGCCACTTAACCGGTAGTAGATCCTTGGAGGGGGCGTGGCTAAGACTGAATCGGTGGGATTTTGTGGCCCTCAGTTAGGCCTTTCAGGTGAACCTGACAAAAGGTTCCACCACTTTTAAGCAGAGCTTTAAAGATGAAGGACATTTTGTGAACGTTTGGTCTCATTTAACTGTGAAGAAGAGGTCAGAGGTCTAAAGTAACGTGATATTTAAAATCCCCATATATCATTTGCTGCATGCCTATGTTGTCAATCAACATACAATTGCAGTAAAAAAAAACAGCAAATAGCTCCATATGGCATTATTATCACTTTGACCTTCAAATCAGTCTATAGACCTTGAAGGAGAAGTCAGAGTTCAAATGTGACCTGATATTTAAAATCTTCATGCAGTACTCTCTATATACACCACACATGTAAGAATCATAGTTTGTAAGTTAGAAGGCATTTTATCAATTTTTGACCAATAAATCATTTGCTTGATCTTTTTTTCAGTATTTTATTACATTCATTAGTGAGTCCACAGTTTTTGGCACTCATATTAATATTCATATTAATATTTACATGCATCACTTTGCTCCTCACAGTTCATCCATCTTCCCATTTTCTTGTGCTTATCCATTTCAGGCCTGAAGCCTTTCCAAGCTGCCAGGGAGCGAGAGGCGCAGGTACACCCAGGCCAGGTCACCCATCTATCGCAGAGCTAACAATGCAGTACAATAAGTAAACTTAAAATATAAAATTCAAAGGAAACATGACAATAATCAATAAGACAAGACAGTCATTCACACACACAAAAATACCTGAGCAAAGATATGCTTTGTTTAACCTGAATGGATTAAGAATTAATAGCAGTTTCCCAGATTTCTGCTTGTCTGAATAACCGATTGTGATCACTTTGTCTTGAAATGTGATATTGTGCAAAAATCTATTAAAGTTACCATAATAACCTGTTAGTTCAACATTCAATATTATCAGTGTCATTGAGAACGGTAATCATATTTATGCACTGTGATGTACTCCTTAGTAAAAACTCTAATTTAGGCCA
Organism: Haplochromis burtoni; assembly: GCF_018398535.1. Classification (NCBI taxonomy): domain Eukaryota; kingdom Metazoa; phylum Chordata; class Actinopteri; order Cichliformes; family Cichlidae; genus Haplochromis; species Haplochromis burtoni. The sequence goes on from NW_024582543.1 coordinate 875,062, forward strand.
GTTTCCATTGTTTTGGACCTTGAGTGATTGAGACCACCTGTACGAATATCCTCTGCCAGAGCATCCTCAATCCTTGATGATAAAGACCGCCTTAGGGTTTTCTTAAAGTCATTGCCGATGAACACATAGAGAACTGGAGATAGGAAGCTGTTTGCTGCAGCCAACGTGGCCCCAACTTTTAGTCCAGTTTTAATGACCTCCAGGTTGTGTTTCTTAAAGTCTATCTCCAGCAGGACAAAGGTGTGGTAGGGGACCCAGCAGGCGAAGAAAGACAAAATGAGCGCAGCCATGATTTTGTACGGCTTTGTTGACTTGTGGGTCAGACTTCTGAGCTTTATGGCAAGCACAGAGCAACAGAAGACAATCATTAGGATAGGAATCAGGAACCCACAAATGAAACGGATCAGTACCACCGCTTTATGTCTGACCCCATAATCCGTGTGGCACTGAATGACCGAGCCGTGGACCGTGGTTTTCCTGTACATAAGTGAGGGCACTGTTAAGAATGCAGAAAGAACCCACATGAGGATGACGGCTCCAAAGGCTTTTCCTACTTTGCGGTGGTTGTGCGACCACACAGGAAATAAGACCATGATACAGCGGTCAGTGCTGATGAGAACCAACAGGAACACACTGCTGTGCATGTTGAGAAACAGGGCGGATGAGGCGAGCTTGCACAAGCCTTCTCCAAAGGGCCAGTGTGAAGTTATCATGTACACAACTTCGAAAGGCAACAAGGCACAGAACAAAAAGTTTGAAATGGCCAGGCTGATGTACCAGATGGTGATGACTGTGGTTTTCATTTTCCATCCACAAATCCAAATCACCAGGGAATTTCCTGCAAGCCCCAAAACACATATGATGATGTTGACTGCCACCAGAGCATAAGTTGAAGAGGACGAGGCGCTATATAAATTTAGGGTTCCTTCAGTGCTGAGGTTGCTATCGATGTCTGCGGTGTAGTTATCATAATCAACATACTCCACGTCCATGATTGTTCCTGAAATATATGGAACCACGATTTTTAAAAAAATACAAACATTTACACATATAAGCTTTAAAATTATAGGTTATAAATAACACAAAGTTTTTTTTATAGAGAAAAAGATACTTACATAGGGATTTTATGTCTCGTGTGAAAATAGAGAGTTTAAAGTTGCTTGTGCTGTTAGGTGGACTTTCTCACTTCTGTTTCATGGGCAGTAGTACTCAGTAAGTACTGACGTAGGTATTTTGCAACAGGAAACTAGAAGAGAAAGGGAAAAAACTGCTGTAACATCCAAAAAGAGATATCCTCCAAAACTTAGGCAAAAAAATATCACATTTCTTGACCAGGATTGTGCCTACAGATCATTTTAGTGGAATGGAAGTTATTGTGTAAAACTGTAATCTGTGGTTGAGCTCGCATTAGACCTCATAAGAAATAATTAAACTGGTTTACTGCAGATGGGAGACATACAATACCACAAATATTACACATGGCATCTAAAAAAAATTGAATTCCCACATTGTAAAAACCAGTTTACACAACATTATTAGGTAGAATCAGTTATGGCTCAATTAGCTCACGTGTACAGGACATTCTGAGTTCTGTGCTAATGTTCCTTTTGCAGTTCCCCAAAATCAAATACCAAGCTGTTATGCAACAAACCAAGTGGGGAAAAAAGATTAATAAACAACTTTCATTTCAGGAATCACAAGACAAGGAAGCAGTAAATAAATCTCACTCACGACACATTTTAGATCAATATTGGTACATTTATACAGCTCCTCTCTGTTTCTTATTAGCAAAGCTCAAGGGTGTGGCTTTAACCTAGCAGCAAAAATACACAAGCCTGTGACAAAGTGGCTAGGACAGAATTCATTTGCCATTTGTCACTTGCATATATTGTTATTTTGTGTTCTGTTATCCTGTATAGTCTATCATAATGCTTTAATGTAAACACAACACATGTAACCTTGGCTCTACATACTATCCTGGGTCTGTTTGTGGTAGCATTGGTTATATTCATTTCATCTGTGCAAATGTACTTAAAGCTAAATGTCACTTCATCATTAATTGATTTGGATCTTTCATTTGGTTATACTTACCATTGTGTGTTCCTATGACCAGGTCCTATGTGTAAAACAGGTATGTGGGAAGGGCCGCCCCAGTACTTCCTGATCATGTCAATTGGGTGTAACCAAATGAAGGGGTGTTTCTTTTGTGTAAAATTGTTTATTTCATTTAAACTAACCTCATGAGTCAGATTACGTGAAGAGATTGACTTTTCAAACTGTTTCGTTGGGTGAATGAGTTTGTTAAGTGGAAAAATGATTTTATTCCTGTTTCTTTGTCTAGACTGTGTTATTTAGTCTACCCTGTTTTCCCAATGGTAGAGGTTAATGAGATCCAGGTGTGAGTGGAATTCTATATAAAGCAGGAGAGCTTTTGACTGACAGGTACACAGGAGGGTGATGTGGGGTGAACTGAGTGGTGGAAGGGAACTGAGTGGTGGAAGGGAACTTACATTTGGACAAGTGGTTAAGTCATGGTGAAGGGAAAGTGGTGGTTTTTCGTTTTTGAGAAGTACTGGTCTCCATCAAGAGGATCTGAGGATTCAGGAGTGACGGACGGTTAACAGCCAGGAGATGGCAGTAATGCAACAGTTTTGGATGCAAGCTGCCGTTAAACTTGACTGAAGAAGAAGAAGAAGACTGACAGGTTCAATGATTAATGATGTGTTTAATGACATAGAGGGTGGGGTGTTCACTTTTTGCTGATGATGGAGGAGAGGGAGGAATGTTGGTTTTGTTGTAAAGAAGTTACAGGAAGCGGTTGGTAAAGTGGAAGAATGGTCGTGGGGATTCAAGTTTTCAGTTGATAAGACTAAGACAATGTTTTTTACAAGTAAGAGGGTTAATGAGGAAATTAAGCTGAAGCTATATGGCATAGGATTAGAAAGAGTGAGGAAATTTAAGTTTCTGGGGTTGTGGTTTGATGAGAGGTTAACTTGGGGTGCACACGTTCAGGAATTGGTGGATAAGTATAAAAAAGTTTTGAACATTTTGAGGTGTTTGGGAAGGATTGGGGAGCAGATAGGGAGTCCCTGAGGGCTATATACACTGGATTGGTGAGGTCAACGTTAGATTATGGTTGTGTGGCGTATAATTCGGCAGCAGACACTTCTCTTAGAAAGCTAGATTTGATTCAGTATCAGGTGTTGAGACTTTGTACAGGGGCGACTCCCACTGTAGCCTTGCAGGTGGAGATGGGAGAAATGCCACTAGGGTTGAGGAGGGAACAGCTTACATTAACATATTGGGCAAACTTACAGGGTCAGGGGACAGATCACCCTGCATTAGATGTACTTAGACCTTGCTGGGAGAAGGGCAGGAGGGAGTTAAAGAGCTTTGGATGGGTGGTGGGGGGAAGAGCTAGGGAACTTAAATTGGACCACTTAGACATATGTCGGCGAGTGCCTAGGCCTGCAATCCCTCCATGGATACTTCCTGAAGCAGCTGTAGATTTTTCTTTGTTGCGCCAGAAGAGTAAGGACGGGGCAGGCGGTCTAGACTCTAATATAGTTCAGGGTTTCAGAGATCAGTATTATGGGTATGTGCAGGTATATACGGACGCTTCGAAGAATCCAGCTAGTCAAGTGGGGGTGGCAGTGGTAATTCTGGACTTTATGGTAAAAATTGGGATGAGGATTAATAATGGTTTGTCTGTGTTTACAGGAGAAATGATAGCGATTCTATTAGCAGTGCAGTGGGTGGAAGATTTGAGGTCATTGAACACAATTATTTGTTCAGATTCCAGTGCAGCCTTGGTTAGTCTACAGAATGGTCATTCGAAAGGTAGGTCAGATATTTTATTAGAGGTTCAGCAAACCCTTTACAGGATACATATGATGGGTCTATCAGTAGTGTTTGTATGGGTCCCTGCTCACTATGGGGTAAGGGGGAATGAAGCAGCGGACAGGTTAGCAAAAGCAGCCACTAATCATGAGATAGTTGATCTGGCGGTGAATTTTGGTCAGGAGGAAGTAAAGAGTATTATTAAGCTAGAAATCAGGGGAAGATGGCAGAAACAGTGGGACGAAGACAGGAGGGGAAGGTGGTTATATAAAATTCAAAGGGGGGTGGGAGTGAGGCGATCCACAAGAAGGAGTAGGCGAGAGGAGGCGGTGGTGTCAAGACTGAGATTTGGGCATACGGGTTTGAATTCCACACTGTTCTTGATAGGGAAGCATGCCTCAGGGAAATGTGATTATTGTGGAGCGGATGAAACTTTGGAGCATGTTATTTTGCAGTGTCGGAAATATATGGTAGAGAGGAGACGGTTGGTCCGAAATCTCAGTAGCATTGAAATGAACCTTGATCTTGTAGGGTTACTACAGAAGGAGTCGGGGGGATAAATGTTATCAGGCATTGTTTCAGTTTTTGAGAGAAGGAAAGTTGTTTGGGAGGATATGAAGTGTTTTGTTTTTTGTTTTTTGTGTTTTGTTTGTTTTTTTTTTTAGCGTGATTTCTGTCCATACTCCATACCAGTGGTGGCGGTAATGCACCATGCAGTTGTTTGCCAACCGCCAATAATACGTAAAAGGAAAAAGAAGAAGACTGAAAGGTTCTTATGTTTTTGTGAAACAATTGTTGAAAGGCTACACCAGAAAATAAAGAACACTTAAAAGAAACTTGAACAGTCTGCAGATGCTGTCTTGGAGAGTTATTAGCAAAGACAGAGAAGAGAAGAATCTGCATGTTGCATGTGAAGGTCTGCTAGTCGTCACTAGGTCTGGTAATAGAGTGTCTCAGTCAGAGCTAGGTTTGAGTGAGTTGCCCTTTTCAGTCAGTGAAATTCCAGATGTTGATGGACCAAATAGACCACATTTAAAGAAAAGTAGAATGCAGAGAAGACAGGAAAAAGTGAGGGGGACAGAAATTGCTGAATCACTCCCTGAACCAGAGATTGAGGAGCTCCTGGTTGTCCCGAGCAATATTGTCCAACTCCAAAGGGAGGACCCCTCTTTAGCACCCTTGTTTACTAAGAGCATCCAAGAATCAACACAGATTACAGACAGAGAGACAGAGTACGGGAAGTATTCATTGTAAAGAACGAACGACTGTATCGTCGTAGCAAAGTTGGTGAGCAGTTGGTTGTTCCCAAAAGCTGAAGGCCTGTAGTTTTGCAGTTGGCTCATTCACTTCCTAAAGTTAAAGACATTACAATAATACAACAAAAGCATGTATGGAGGAGTTCAGGAGAGAGGTACAACAGTAAGTGTCTATCTGTCAAACACGGTGGAGGCTCTGTCGCGGTGGAGACAGTCCAGTTGGGTATCTTGTCAAATGAAATGATAAAACTGTGAACACTGAAAAGTACCCTCAGATTTTAATCCACCAATCAGTAACATCTCAAAAACTACTGATTAGAAATAGCTTCATATTTCATCATAACAGTGATACACAAACAAACTGGCAATGCAGTAAAAGCATGGATATCACTCAGCCTCTCCAGAGCCCAGACCTCAACATCACTGAAGCAGTGTGAGATCTATCTGACAGAGAACAGAAGAAAAGGCAGCAAACATCCAAAGAAGAGCTCTGAATATCTCAAAATAAAAAAGTTTTGTCTCACTCCCATTTCTTCTTGTTGCACGTTGAAGCTTGACTTGGAACCTTGTTAAGATCCAACCATGCACAATATGATTTTTTTTTTTTTGCCATTTTTCAAGTGGACTTAAACTTTTGATCAGGACTCTACGAATATGGAGCTGCCAGGCAGGAGCAAAAGAGGAAGACCACAGAGGAAATTCAGGGCTGTAGTGAAGGAAGACATGCAGAGGGCTGTACGACAGAGGTGGATGCTAGAGATGGGGTGAAATGCAGGAAGATCTGTTGCGCCAACCCCTCAAGGGAACAGCAGCAAGAAGAAAAACCCACATATAAGTTGAATGTAATCTTTTGACTCTGGAGAACATAAAGGTTTTCTTTAAATACTAGTGCGATGCAAATATCAGTATCAATCTGATGCCAAGTAAATACAGGGCCAGTATTGCTGATACAGTTTATGTAGTGGAGAGCAGTGTGTCTTGATTTATGACATGAATCATCAATTAGCAAATTCTGAACACATTTTACTCCCTACTAAATCATTGTCATTTTCTTTCAACTTCACAGATTAATTAGTTAACAGAACAAAACCCACCTTTCAGCTTTTTCGTGTATTTTGAAACTTGATTTTTGTTTTTTAACGTGACTGTCTCCTATTTTGGGTCAACGCCTGCCATTTAAATGCTTCTTAGGCTATAAATAAAATGGACCTAACAGTCAACACAAAAGGGCTCAGGAATTTTTCAGAATTCATGTCTGAGGTGTAGTTTTTCATTTCCAATAAAATAAAGTATTTAACACAATTCAGTGGGCTGAATATATTATTTGAATGTCTGAATATAGTCTATTGTTAATCAGTTAGCAAACCTAACAGCCAAGACGACCAATAACACTTTATTTTTATAATTAGTTAATGTCAAAGTGACTGCATGAGTGGAGCAGCGATTGCACAGGCATGTTTCTTTTTTGATGAACCTTAGAGGACAGAAATAAACTAAAGTATGAATCCTGTGGCACTCCATATTTGGCTTAATCTACCCACCTCTACTAAATGCTTGATAAAGACTCGTAAAGAGAGATAATTTGATCAATTAAAATACAAAGAGAAAAAAAAATATAAACAAATGAAAGTCTAATTGTATTGCATTATCAAAAGAGCGTTTTTTGTAAATTGCATAAACCAGACATGCGCAGATGTGATTATTGTAGCTCCTCCTCCTGGCAGTGACGTGTAGTTCCATTCTCTTGAGCTGCGAGCTTTCTTAACTGCGACATTGGATCAACATGGCGAGCACCGTGGCGAACAAGTGTCTCAGTCCTCTGGCTTTCCTCACCAGGAGGCTCTCCGCTCCCGAGTTCATCACTCAGTGTTGCTATCACAAGAAGGTAAGTGGTCCAGTCTGTAGCTTCTCTTTAACGGGGAGCTCGGCTTACAGCGTCGCAGCTGCTTGTTGGTTCATGTTTACTCCTACTGAAAGCATCCTGGAGTATCAGCTCACTGATCTACTAAACACGGGCAACCACGACTCTGTAAGATCTTTCTGCTCGGGCATTTTGTTGACAACCATAGGATGGTGGCTTATATTTAGCTGGCTGCACAAATGTTTCAAGTTACATCAGACTACCTTTACGCTGGTTATCTCAAACCCTTCACCTCCATGATGCTAGCCCGTTAAAAACAAATGTATTGTTTCATTGTAGCTATTTAGCTTACTGAAGGCTGGAATAACGTCACTAATCTGCAACCAGCTGTCCACTGCCACAGTTTTAACCATATCCGATTGATGCGCTTTAAAGGGTGGCAGTATGTTGTACTAGAGTCAGGTAAATGTTATGTGATACCTGTGAAGGTGTACTGATGCAACAGGAGGTTAACCGGGTCATGGCAGCCATAACTGTGATGTATTTATGTTTAGCTGGATGTTTTTGGGTGATTGTGGAGGTTTAGACATTATATGCCTTTTATTAAAATTATTTCTTGGATAAGAGGTCATATTTCAGCCATCAGCTGAGGAATCTGGCTTTAAACCTTTAATTTCTGATGAAAAATGCAAAAGGTTTTGCGATGCTCGGCCACTTCACACTGTCTTGGTCAGAGTGACTCAGCAAGAAATAGAGTAAGAGGGCTGAAGGACAGAGTTTGCACTGTGTAGACCATGAAATCCAGTCCTAATCTGCTCATGCCAGTGTCAGTTATGCAAGTGAGTCAAGTTGTAGTTGTGTAACAAGGATGCCAAGACTTGTACACATTCTTTTTACCATTGTATCTGAATGTAGATGGCATTTCCTTCCTGCAAATATGTGATTGTTGAATTCTGACAGCAACAGGAAGAGTGCATTTGGCCTGATGCTCCTTTTCCCCTCTCTGTTGTCTGAAGGTGGTGGATCATTATGAGAACCCCAGAAATGTGGGCTCGCTGGACAAAAACTCCAAGAATGTTGGAACTGGTTTGGTGGGTGCCCCGGCCTGTGGGGATGTAATGAAGCTTCAGGTATGTTTGTTACAAAGTGTGTGTGACTTAAAGGCGTTTATTTTTGTTAGTTTAGTAGGGATACATTTTTAAGAATGGGAGAGATTAAGATTGTTTGGTTTGGGTTTTTTTTTCTTGCTCATTTTTTTTTTTTTTTTGTCACATGAGTAACAGTCAAAACTTTTCTCAGATTGAGGTGGATGACCTGGGGAAGATTGTGAATGCCAGGTTCAAAACTTTTGGCTGTGGTTCTGCCATCGCCTCAAGCTCTCTGGCCACCGAGTGGGTGAAGGGCAAATCTGTGAGTGAACACATTACAGACCTGCATCTCAGCTCCTTTGAATGTTTAATCTATTAAATATTTAGCGTGTTCTGCTCCGCTCATGGCTGTGTGTGGGCTTTTATTTTCAGGTGGACGAAGCTTTGAAGATAAAGAACACAGACATCGCCAAGGAGCTCAGTCTTCCTCCTGTTAAGCTTCACTGCTCCAGTAAGTTTTCTTTTAATACGTCAAGGCTCTTCTTTTTCTTTTTTCCAAACTTCTCTGCACATGTGCACATTTAACCTCCAATTATTTCCTGTTCAGTGCTTGCCGAAGATGCCATCAAGGCAGCCCTTGCTGACTATCGTCTCAAGCAACAAGATGACCAGCAGGAGGCAGTCGGAGCCAGCAATTAAATGGAGCGCTCACGCTTTGTGCTGGGCCCGGTTTGGCTCCCTGCTGCCGAGAAGAGAAATAGTCCAGCGTCAACACCTCACTTTCCTGCGGCAATGGTGACGAGCCCACCACCTTTCAACCCTCTGTAGCAGTGTTACACCAGGCTGTTTTTATTAGTCTGCGATCCTCTAACCGTGTATACTGTATCTTTTAGCCTGTCACGTAAACGCACAATATAAGCACTGTTTTGGGTTGTTGGTACAGAGATGAGCCTTATTTTTGAAATTGCTTTGTGCAGGTGGAGTGTTTTTTATTTTGAAAGGTGTGATGGAGGTATGGATGAAAGCTAAAAGCTGTTTATACCCTCTGCACTCTAAACGCACTGACCTGTTGATTAAGCAAAGTGGCTTGAACCAAAGAAAGGGGGTCCAGTAGTTTCAAATGCAACTTATATTTACAAATGCTTCTTTAAAAGTCTGTAATAAAATTATCCCTAATTGTACTTTTTGAATCCTGTTTATTATTTAAACATTATTTGACCCTCCATCTACAGAAAAATACAGGCGTAACTAATGAGGTTATTCTTAATTCTCTTTAAATAAGTCGTCCTTGTGATCCATTTGAGTAAGCTGCACATAGACACAGAGCCTGCAAATACGCCCGTGCACTTCCTGCTACAATAACGCATCTGAAAAAGCTCTGCAGCTGAGATCCGCTGCAGCCAAAACACACCAGATTGTGGTTTTATACACTTGACAAATCCTGACTGCTTCGCTTTATCTCAGTGTCTCAGCTTCTCTCTCCCTCACACCCGCTTTCTATTTCTCTGACTTACGTGCACACAATTTTGAAAAGTGCTTTTGCAGAGCACAGCGACATTCAACATCATCTGCACTCACTAGCTTTATTGGGCTGTTACATAAAGACCCGACATGCCGTCCAATTGCAGTTTTGATTAATTTGGAGGCTTTTCACAGAGGCGGCTGCGTTGGAGTCCCACTGAGATGTGTACGGGCCCACATGTTTAAGCGGTTCAGCGTGTGATGTGCAGTGATAAAACCAGTCAGACAGGCTCCGTAAAAGTATGGAATCCTAAGCGTGCACCCTAAAAAGAGAAAAATTTCAAACTCCACAGTTTTACTCTTGGAGTCTGCTGGAGTAGCTTTACATGACTCGCAGGTCAAAAATCATCATACTGTTTTTTTTTTTTTTTTTTTTTTTTTTAAAAGAGCATTGCCTCAATGCATCTACTTCCTGAAACAAGCCATTATCAGGAATGTGTACCCTGGTGATGTCACAGAGTGCTGATCTTTTGTTTCACAGCCATTACATACGCTGAACTTTTTATTTGAAACTCCGGACATGTTTAATATAAAAGTCCACCCTACTGTAGCAGTGTATATATGACAGAAAATGGGGAAAAGCATAACAGGTTCATATTAAAAATTCAAAAACGGAACTGAGTCCTAGTTCAATTTTGTTTTTGTTTTTTGCATAGAAGCGCAGAGTAATTGGGACCACACCACCTACTGTTACCAGCAGAGATGTTTAAATTCAAACACAGGAACACAAAAAATACTAACACTATTTGTGTACTGTGAAACTTGTACAAAAGTGCATAAAGAGAGTATCATGTATCATCTTCAACTCTGCCTGCTGTATCTTTAGTAACTTCTCTGCATTTCCTCAAATAAAATCCTGCAGAAATCTTTGGTTTTCTGCAAAAATGTGATTTCTTAGAAGGCAGTTTTCTCTCCTGCGATGAGCTGAAGTGTAGCAGAGTCATTGTGAATGTGCAGAGAGGAGGGCCGCAGACTCCTGCCCGTCAAAGGCTCTTGTGAATCAACTTCCTCTGACCGAGGCAGCTCAGGAGGACTCGGCTCTGAGCTGCCCTCTGTGGTGGTGGCCTCACTGTCGGAAAGCTCGCTCGGCTCATTTTCCTCTGGGAGACTTGGGAGCTGATGGTCTAGGATGCTGTCATCTGCTTTTGAGCTGTCCTCGGGACTGTGGTCTGCTACTTTCTGACTGGGATCGCTTCTCTCTGCAGCATCAACAGATTTATTTGGAGCGCGCAGGCTCTTGGCAGCCCTCATAATGTCAGCCTGGAGCTGCTTGTGAGAGTCCACTGGCTCGCTTTCCTGCCCCGGGGAAGCTTTTTCTTGAACTTCGTTAAAGGGTTTAGCACCTCCACTTTTGTCCCTGTCATCCACATACATCTTTGAGGGGAAGGAGGAAGGATAGTAAGCGTTGACTTTGCGTCTGTGGCTCATGAAAACTGCCCCGCAGATGATAAGGAAGACGAGAAGGATGAGACTGGCTGCAACGAGGATGAGGAGCATGTTCTCATTAAGAAAGTTCACAAGCTGATTCAGAAAGTCAGTTTCCTCCTGGGCTGTGTTGGCAGGTGCGGTCTGGTACTCTGTGGAGACATTGGTATTAGGCAGATAGAAAGTGAAGTAGTTGTTGTCTTCCTCATCTATGCTTCCCTCCAGAGTATCGGAGTAAGGCAGAGGTGTGGAGAGGCTGCTACTGATGCAAAGCACCACGCACAGACCAATGTGATGAAGGGCCATCAGGAGCGGCATTTCCCCTCGGAATCTGTAAATAACACTTAACATCAGTGACACACGTCAAGAGAATATGTGCTTTGTGTGTATTTGATTAACATCTTTTTTTCAGAAAAGTAAAATTAGTAGTGCTGCTCTTGAGACATTCAGTCTGCTTTACAACAAAAACAAAGATGGATGACTGAAATTCCACAGTTTACAAAGTACGAGAAGATCATGTTTTATTAGTTATATTTGTCTATCTTAATGTTCACTTGGTTGCACTGTTTTAAATGTCATGAGTAAAAGTTAGAGTAGAAAAGGCTCCCAGCTCTGGGTTAGTTGAAATTGCACTTTGAAAGAAATACATGTAAACTTATACTTATGCCTTATACGCTTATTGCCACTGTATTAGGCACACACTTTCAACTGCTTATCAATGCAAATTTCTAATCAGTCACATAGCAGCAACTTAGTGCATTGATCTGTTACAGTTCAAACCGAGCATCAGAATAAAAAAAGAAAAGTGATTTAAGAGACTTTGTTGCTTGTGTCAGACAGGCTGGTCTTGATCTTCTCTGGGGTTTACAGAGAGTGGTCCAATAAAGCAAAGCTATCCAGTGAGCAGCAGTTCTCTGGGTGAAAATGCCTCGTTAATCCCAGAAGTCAAAGGAGAATGGCCAGACTGCTTCAAACAGATAAGACGGCAACAATAAACTAAAATGACCACAACCGAGGTATGCAGAAGAGCATCTCTCTTGAAGCAGACTGACAGCAGAGGACGACACCAGACAAGAAGACAAGCGTGGAAAACATTGTTTAGTCTGATGAAATCCAGGTGTTAAGGTCAGAATTTAGCATAAACTACATGAAAGCATGGATCCATCCTGCCTTGCATCAATGGCTTAGGCTGACGGCTTCTTGGCACACATTGGACCTAATAGTTCCAACTGAGAATCGTTTAAATGCAACAGCCTACCTGACTTTTGTTGCTGATTATCTCCATCCCTTTTATGCCCACATGCTCCCAGGAGGATAACGCACAGCTCAGATCATCTCAAACTGGTTTCTTAAACATGAGATCGAGTTCCCTGCACTCAAATACCCTCCACAGTCACCAGATCTTGATCTCGATGGGATGTGGTGGAATGGAAGATTCACATCACGGATGAGACACAGCTGCAGCAACTGTGTGCTGTCATGGTAATATGGACTAAAATCTCTGAGGAATGTTCCCAGCACCTTTTTGAATCTCTGCCATGAAAACCCTGAAGTGCATCCAACCCAGTACTAGCAATGTGTATCTAAAGAAGTGACCATAGAATTATATCTCAAGCAAATTAACCAAATCTCTACAAATTACAATTTTTACTACACCTTTTTACATATTAGAATAAATTATATTGAGCGTATCATTAACCCGAGAGGTGTTGATTTAGCAGGAAAACTTCCTGCTCAGATATAACCAAAAGTATCTTACATGGCTTTCTACAACAAGAAGTATAAATAGTATGTGTGTTTGCAACTTGATTAATTCAACCGAACAACCAGAATTCAAACAGAACTTTGATCACACTAAGCTACGTGCTCAGTCTGTCTCCCAAATCTTTCTGCGCCATCTGTGTGCAAGCTGCGAGACATGAAAGTCTGGGAAACGGGTTCTGATGTTGTTGTTTCTTTCTTTTTTCCCAAATCAATCACCCTGCTCACCCTGGACCTAATATACACTGACACAGTAACACGCACAGAAGGAGGTCACAAGCACACACAAATCTTCACTCAGCAGATTTAACAAGTGCGACTATTTTATTTGCAAACGTAATGTCTAAAACTTTTAATGTCTAAATCTGAACCTTGTCTCTACTTTTTTATTATCATGTTCCTAATTCCTGAGTTTGAATCCTTCTATCATGATGCTGTCAAACAAGGTGTCAAGATGCTGTTATTGAATTTTAAGGACAAACCCTTATGAAATGACACATTTGACTCACCATCCACTGCAGAAGACGAGCTGTCTGCTGAAAAGCCCTCAGAATGAGGAGGATGAGACTGGAAAAAAGTGAACTTAGCACAGCAAAGAGCGGCGAATGCTCGGTGAAGCACGCCCCCTCCGCGAGTTTCAGGTTTCAGTGTGGAGGTTTGTCTGGGTATTTAAAAAAAAAAAATGCAGTTTACCATGAGGAGAAATCCCTCCTTCTGCCTATCCACTGTTCTCCTCCCCCTCCAGTTTCCCCGAGAGTGTCTGAGCTCTCCGGCCTGCACACAGATTGTTCTTGTTATGTGGGAGTTTATAATGTGCTGTGGGGGCAGGGACCTCTTCTCCACTCTGATGTTTGGCTCAGTGGATGTGGAAAGCCAATTCCACAAAACAAAATTAATTCTTAAGAGCTATAAAAGCGTCACAAATAAATAAACCCTCTAAAAATAAAACAGAGCCTCTGACTGACAGCCTTTCCTTCGTTTTACCCCCTTAGTCCCTCACACTGATGAATAACAGCAAACCTCTGGGGCTAAAAAAAGAGTCAGAGAGCAGCTTGTATGAGTGATCTGCCAATGCAGGAAAAGGTTAATGGTTCCTGTGTGGACAGCAAAGGGAAGGGGGAAGGTAAAGGCCACACGCTGGAGACTGTTAGAAACAATGTGGAGCATTTTATCCAGAGACGAGCAATTAAAGTGTGTGTGTGTGTGTATGTATGTGTGTGAGACCACTTAAGGGAGAGAGTGTGACTTTGTTTGAGTGATTGCATTTTTCTTGCATGTCTGTTTTGCTTTTGATCGCTCACGACAAACGTAGCTTTATATGGTCATGAGGAGCGTGCGATGGGTTCCTGCATCCTCCAGGTTTACATTTGCCTCAGCTCTGTTGATAGTCACCGACGTCTGTAAATGTCGGGGGAAAATTTAAAAAGAGAGAGAAAAAAATGTGGTCTCATGGCCCTAATATGTATTCAGGGAATTGTTTTCTTTTCTCAGGAAAGGAAGTGAAATTGAGATCCAGTCAGGAGCAGGAAAAAAGCTTTTTTTGTGAGGGCTTTCATAAACGAGGGCACTGACGGAGATCACAGAAAGTTTATTTCTATTTTGACTGTTTAGAAATTTACAGACAGTTTTTTTTTTTATTAAAAAGGCTACTTTTAATGTTGAAAATATTCATAACACTAAGCCCAATATGGATTGCAAGGCATAATCGTTTTGAGGAAATCTTTCAGATAAGTTCCTCAAACTTTTGTTGTCATGAGAGAACCACAGAATATGTTTAACTTCTACACTGAGAAGTGATCAGTTCTACGTTTGCAGAAATGTTTTATTCTTTTTTTTCATTATGACTCTTAACCTGAAGAGTTACTAAAATGTTAAAGTTAACAAAGACATTTATTTAATAAATTATCAGAAAGTAGATCTCTTCACACACACTTAAACAACATGAAATTAATTTTGTGCATTGTGACGACCCACATGTCGGTTTGTTTTTATAGGTCATGTGATACTCAGGTGGACCGAAGGTGGCCTAGTCGGGTGATCCTATTTTCTTGCAGGCTTGCAGGGAGTCCATACAGAAGAGGAGAGGACAGGAGACACAAAGAGTCACCAGGACTGCTCCTTATATGCCACAATCAGCCCCTGATGAATGAAAACCCTACAACTAAGCCATGTTAGCTCCATGCCAGGGTCACATGACCGACCAAGACAAACTGACAAGAGGGTCATTACATCATCAAGCGTTCAACCATCTATGTATCTGCTCATCTTTTGGTGTGAATTGCACAAAATTGGTGATATCCATCCATCCATCTCTTGTTTTTTCTCTTATCTCACTTTTTTATTTAATATAATGGTGCTAGATATTAAAAGTATGGTGCTCACAGCTTCAAAAACTGTCTTTGAAACCTCCCTGGCTCTTATCAATCATAACAACCCACTTATGGAAAATAAATCCACCATAACGAGCAGTTTTGTGTGGTTACATTTTCTTTTTTCTAAAGTGCACCAGCCAATTGCGTCACTTTGCAGAAGGAAGTGTGCCACTGCACAACGACGTTGTGACAGGATGTAAACACCGATTGTTTCCCCCTTAGCTGAGGTGTGATTTTAGCTTTTGACTGGCTGATGCAGTTAGGTCGAAAAGACATAGTTCCTGCATAAAACTGCTCACAACACCATTTGAGGATGATTTCTTGAAAAAGGAAATTTGCAATGAGTAGCAGAAGTCAGTTGTAACCTGGTTCTGGTATATTCAAGACAAGGAAGGCAACTCTACAGTAAATATCTGCAAACACCGGCACATCAGGTGGACAAATAGCACTACAGGCCAGCAGAACAACATGTAAATTTGACTTGAGGCTGAACTGTCCCTTTAAGCGTTCAGCCACCTGGATAGTTCTTGTAAACTGAACAGTGTCTGAACAGAGCAATAATATCCCTTTGCACAGCAAGTCTTCCTGTCCCCTGTCGTAAAGTGAAATACCAGCAGGGCTCAGCTCCGGATGAAAAAAAACAAAAAACAAACTTTGATCACTCTTCATCCTGTGGAGGCTAAAGTCATGCAAAAAGCACAGACCTTGTCAAATACCACATGCAGTTACAGGCACTTGCACATGAAACCGTGAATGTTTGTCTGTTTGTGGTTTCTCTCTTCCTCCACTGAAATACGGCAGGTACTGAAGCAAAACCAGTAATATCAAAGGGGAAGCAGGAGTTTATTAAAAAAGCAGCTATTTCCATGCTGACTGATAGCAAACAGATGAAAGCATAGTAAAATCCATCTACACGTAGCGATCATTCTCTGGAAGGAAGCTGCTGAGAGTCAGATTATCTCCCACCTCGTCATCGCTGTCTTCAGCCCTTGGCATCACCAGGACGCCATTGGGCACCGGATTGTGCTGTCTCGTATAGTTGTAGCTCCTCTCGGGCAGCAGAGCAGAAATGCACATCATTTCCGTTTCCTTTTGAGGTTTGCGCTTGCGCTTCCTCGATGACAGTTTGGCGCAGAGGACAATGGTAGTAAAGATAAAGATTGTGCACACCAAAGCCAGGCAGGCGATGACAATGAGGCATTGCTTCACCACGTTCTGGGTCAAGCAGGGTTGAACCTCGGTGCTGGGGGTTGATTTTGAGATTTCACCGTGTGGCAATTTAGTAGCTGGGGCTGGCTTAGTTATTGGATGTGGTAACACCGTGGGCCTACGGGGGAACGGGATTATTGCAATGGTGGAGTTGGGAGATTCAGTTGACGTAGAGGTAGCATTTGACTGTGTGGAGATAGAAGAACTCGAGGCAGAAACGGACTGAGTTGCAGATGAAATCTCAGGGCTGGTTTTCAGTGTCTTGGCTGTTGTGGGGGGCAAAGAGGTGGACACCTGTGGCACACGTGTTGTCTCTGAGATCGACTCTGCCGTCAATGGGCTTGCAGTAGCAACTGAAAGGCTGCTGAGGTTCTGAGTGCCTGGAGCTGCAGTAGATTTCTCAGAAGAGAAAGTGGATGATAACACTGATGTCATTGCAGACTCAGTGATGGATGTGGGCTGTGGAGAAGACACAGCTGCTGTTGATGAGAATGTTGCAGGAGCAGTGGTGTCTGGCGCTGTGGTTGACTGTGGATGGGACCCGTCCTCTGCATGTGTTGTTGTTTCTTTCATGGTCACTTGGTGGGTGGGTTGAGTTTCAATCAAAGCTGTGGAGGTATGAAGTAACTGCGGAGCAGAGCTGCTTGGGACTGCTGCTGCAGGGCTTGTAGGAATCAAAGTGACTACACTGTCACTGGAGCTTTTAGTTTTGTTACTGATAGCTGCCGCGCTAGTTTCCACTGTGGTTACCACTGTGCTCTGTGCCGCTGCAGAAACGGTAGTAGCTGCAGGTCTGTGAGTTGTTCCCCACACTGCAGGGTGTGAATCTGTTTTATTGTGAAATGCAAGTGCAGTTGTCAGCTGGGCGTTTGTCTTGTTGGGCTCAACAGTGTAGGTAGAACCACTGGTTTCTGGGGTGGAAGCAGCCACGATGAATATTCCCCATAAAAAGGCTGGAAATGTCTTCATGGCGAGGAGTGTCATAGCTGCGTTAAACCAAATCTGAAATTGCAGAATGAGTTAAAAGTTTAAAAAAAAAAGATACATGGAAAAAAGATACATGGGAGGAAAAATCATTGTGTCAAGTGTACCAGTTACATCGTGTGATGAGGCAATCATGTGTCTGTCACCACACCCTTTGCTTGACGTTCACACCAAAACTCAAAAGTATAGCACCGAATATTAAATGTGAAAACTTTTAAGCAGACTGACAGAGGATTCACATTTTGTATTTTCAGTCAGAGAAAATTCTAATCTTTAAAAAACAAAAACAAAAAAACAAACCAAAATGTAAAATATGTAGAGAGAAATAAAATCTGATAAATCGGACTCCTGTGCCAGAACTTATCTGGCACCATTAAACATAACGAGATAAGTGGTAGATCCTTAAGTCAGAAAAGTTTAACCACAGCAGTGGACGTGTCTTACCTGTCTGCAGGTGGAACAGAGCACGGGTGAGGACGAAAAGTGATAAAAGTTCAGCTCATTTCAGCCACTCTCAGAGGACAGTCTCGCAGTACTGACTGTAGGTGCTTGACAGAAAGAAGAGAATAAAAGAAAACAGGAAATGTTCACACTTTTTTTTTTTGAAAAACCCAACACGGCACTATGTAATGTTTTCAGATACAGACAGTTCCTTTTGAAGCACACAGCTTAAGCTTGCATCAGCCAGGAGGCAAACCGTTTCACAACCTTGTTTCGTTTTTATCATTTTTATAAAAAATAACATTTTAAGACATAACCAAGTCCTGTCAGCTATAATCGGGTATGTAGCAGAAGATCTGTCTTACCTTTCTGATGGAAAGCTCAGAATGGATCAGTTGTTGCTCTTTGGCCAGTCTGATTACTACTTCATCTAACGTAACAGGAAGTACTCAGTTCTGCAAACTGCTCAGATGCTTCCCGCATGTCACCCTATGGTCACATTTCTGTCTAAGATTTAAAGCTACATGTCATGCGCATATCATGGTTAACCACAGCGACAGGACACACAGTTACATATAAACGTATATACAATGGATGGATCGTGTGTAATAGACGGATACCTGATTTGGTGTCTTATGAATTGAAAGCCTGTCACCTTGTAACAGTCACCTCACAAGAAGCTTGGACACCCACATTTGCACGCTGGGGAAACTGAAATGCTCATCTTCTGTGGAAATGATAACTGTCACTTCCTGTACTGGTGAGTCACACTGAGATGTGGCTACAAAAAAAGCAAGACGCAAGCTTTAAAAGACAGTGACACAAAAATGAGATTTTTTTTTTGTTCCGTTGCCAAGAAGTGCAACAAAACAAACACACACACACACACACACACACACACACACACACACACAACTACCAAATTGAAAAACTGACAACATAGATCTATACAGATCATGCAACGAAGCTCTTTATCTAAAACATTGAGCAGTTAGATGATTACATGTGGCTTAAAATAATCCATCAATATTGGCTAAATCTCACTGTCAATATCTACAGTTTGTCCTCTATTATTGTATAGTGGATATTTATAGTTAGGTGCCAGTGCTGTCAGATATTGTTAACCTGCTTTAGATGAGAAAATTCACTGAGTAAAACTGTAATTGCATACAGACTTTTTTCTTGTTGGATTTTTTGGAAGAAATATTAAGACTAAAGAATACAGCCGTGCAGCTGCATCTTCTAGATCAGACTCAAAATTGTCCAATTATGGCCATACACTGTACTTGTGTAGTGCCTTTTCGACTTAATACAAACACGTCTAATTGCTGAGGAAACTTCGACATGCACACTACGGGAGCCTTCTGATCAGCTGCTCCAACGCCTGAGCAGCAGCTGTCTGAAGTGTAGCACCATGCTTTTAACCAGTGCTTTATTTTATTTATTAATTTTTTTCTGGAGCCAACAGTGATCATACCAGGTGTGTTTAAAGAAAAAAGAAAATCCTGGAAATCAGTCCAAAAAAACTAAAAAAAAAAACCCTAGTTTTTTATCTGGCTGATGCCTCCTTCATAGTCACCTCTGGACCATTTTAAGTGTCCGTACTGTTTTTTGCTCCTATGCATATACGTTATGGGCCTCTTGTACCCGTGCCTCTTCATAATGGTAAGCCTCCAGCTTTACTAACAAGAAGTGGCCAAAGCCGCAGAGAGGCAGATTTGGAAAGTAGGTTTAAGGTGGTTTTGTTGTGGATGAAAAAAGCTCACTTCCTGGGCACAATGGTGGGCTGGTCTGCACAACAACTAAGGTTGTTTCCTTCTGAATGCCCTGCCCCCCACTCAGGGCGCACTGACAGCCAGTGTTGAAATTCACAGTGCATGACCCTGTTAATTGTATTAAAAGATGATGCGTACGCTCTTGACCTTACTCCTTGTTCCTGGAAATGCTGGACTCTTCAAAGTTACAGTTGGAGAAACTGGGGTCAGTTTGAAATAAACAAGTTTGTTGCCGTCTAGAGAAATGACCTTCAAATTGAAATCAGTTAAGGTTTCTGATTTGTATGGGAATTATTCTCATTTCCAGAACTTTTTAATCACACCGCATATTTAGACATAGGGTGGATGTTAAATAAAGCAAGCACCATCCAAAAGTTCAATTAATTAACAATTAATTAACTCAAAGTAATAGACTGATTAACCACAAGAATTTCACTCACTCACAGTCTGAACCACACAGCAGGCCATAATATTACAACTATAACTCCAGTAATGGCACCACCAGCACAGTCAGAGGTTCAGTGACTCACAGACAGCGGTTTTACGTGCAAATATGTGAGGAATGACTCGCTTTTGAAGTGAGCCACAAATGGCCATTAAAGAAACTGCGAATCACCTCCAAAGTCGCAATTCAAGCTTGTGTGTCCATGTGCATAGATATTTGGCCATGCAGAGTGAAGGACTCCAGGTATACAACATCCGCAGATGTGCAAAAACCCAACATTAAGTAGCTCACAATGGCTCTTTGTGGATGATGTTGTGCACAGAGCTAATACTGATTGGTTGAAAATTGGGCCTGAACAGTTAAGGGAGAACCACTGGAGTTAACCACTGAGGAGAGGCACAAAAACCATTTAAAAAAAGACGAAGAAAAGACCATACAGGGCCTGCAGTGGACACATTTAGTTATCTTTAACACTCAGTTTCACTTGAGCTCTTTGCAAGTTTGAACTTCAGTCGTCTGAGTGATGGACCAACAACAGCACAAACACAAATAGCTCACAGTCCAGTTGGTCCACCTCACTTTTTTTGCCCCCTGCTGACAGTAAACATGTTGGCAGTGGTCCACAGAGCTGCGTGTTGGCTCTGCACAGAACTAACCCATAACTGTCCCTGCCCCTTTATACTAAAACAGTTGATCGCAAACATTTTTTCTGACATTCCCCATCTTTACAAGGGTCAAGGTATTTAAAGTCAACACTACAGCAAAACCAAATTCTTGTTAATTTTCCCTTTAAAAAAATAATTTTAGCTCAGCTTAGCATAGGTTAGTCCTCCACTTCTCCCCTGTGTAGGCTCTGTGCTCTGCCCTCATAGTTTGAGAACCTCTGTTCTGAAAGCAGAGCCCAAAGTTGGAGCAGGAATCTAGTCCCACCTCAGACCACTTCACAGGTTACTTTAGATTTAGAAAAAACATAGCCTGACCTTTTCTTTAAAGCATCACAGTGCCAAGGGGCCTCCTGGATTATCATTATTGGTCTATTTACACATTAGAGAATTGTAATAAAGGTGCTGGTCAGCTCAGAGTACAGGTTAAATGATCTTGTATACTGTAGGCTGCACTATTCAAGGTCACAGGGGCCCACAGGCCATTGTAGTGCTAGCACTGGTACCAAGCCTGGATAAATAGGAAGGGCATCCTCCATTAGACTTCCATTGAGTATCAACTGAGGCCTACAATAACAATGACCACCAATGATACTGCTGTGCTAGTGGAAGCTGTGCTACTGTTGACTAAAAACAAAGGAGGAGAGGAAGAAGGTATGCATGGAGGCAGCGAGAGAGGAGGGAAGACAGGAGTGTGGAGGCGAGAGTGATTTGAAATGTAGGGACTGCAAACGACACAGAATATAGATCCACCAGGCAGGAGGAGAGGAAGACCACAGAAAAGATTCATGTACATGGTGAAGGACGACATGTAGAGGACTGGAGCGAGGGGGAACAGATGGAAGCAGCCAAAGGAAGATGATTTCAGCCAAGTAACAACACATTTGAATGCTAAATGTTGTGAAATAACTACAGCTGTCACAAGCAAAATGGAATCTGGCAACCTTGTGAGATTACCTTGATCTTGTAAACCTGAGATGTAGGAAAGTGGTAGAAATGCTAAATAGTATCACACTTACAGCAGTCATCAAATGTCCTTCTTGCCAACAGTGACTGATGCGCAGTGCGTCTCCAGATGAGGCCTGTAAAACTAGCCTGAAATGCTACGCTTAATTTTTCAGTGTGAGAACTTGAACGAGACAGCATGATGGGTTTGGATTGACGCACCAAAAAGATCAGAATAAACGGAGGCAGGTGGAGGGTTCCCATGTGTAAAATCTTTATTATGTGCACAGAACTGTTCGTCAGGGGGAGGGGTTTGAGTGAAACACGAGCTGGGTGAGTGGTCCCTTCCCAACACCAATATACACTGGAGAGGGCAACCTTTGACCCTTGACAGTGACGAGAGGCACCACTACATTTGCACAACATTTACACCAGAGAGATGCACCCCTCCCACCCCTCTCCCTCGATTAAAACCCCAGTTAAATTTTAAGCCCAGAAGATCAGGAATAAAATGTTTTTTTAAGAAGGGATTCTTTCACATTCATAAATCTGATGGATTATCATTGAGCAAACTGATGGGAGGAAGAAGCATATACTGTTTAAAAAAAACCAAAAAACAATCCAGGTTGGCTATATCATTCTACCAGGCTGTGACTGGAATGTACAACAGGAGAAAGAAAACAAAATGTAAAAGCAGTGCATGAAATGGCACACAATCCATATTTGGCAACACAAAAATGAACAATGGAAATACTGATGCTACATACAGTTGTAGAGTACAAACGTTACATAAGAACCACAATTTGAAAAAAACAAAACAAACAAAAAAACAAAGAAAATAAAAGAAATTAAGACTGTTCCTTCAACAAAAATGTCTTTGCTTCAGATGTGAACACGGGCTGCGAGAGTTTTTCCTTTTCCCGCCGTGCTGTCGGGGCGAAATGTGAGACAGAAGGCTTTGATGAGGAAAGATAAAAAGTTCATCTTGGAATGTGGGCTTGGAATCGTCACGGGGACGATGCCAAGCTCGATGAAGCCGAATCTGTTGAATTTGGCCGTGGCTGACCCCATCTGGTCGGTTCTCTCCCTAAAAACGACGAGTGGTCCTGGGAAGGGGCCGCGTCTTACATGGCGACCTTTGCGACCTGCTCTTCCAGTCTGGCGATGCGACGGTCCTGAAGGATGACGCGGTCCCTGAGCGACTTGAACTCTCGGAGCACCTCTTCCAGCTTGTCTTCCATTTTCTGGTCAAAAAACACAGAGTGAGTTAGCTCCATGAAGCCATTTAAAAACGTCGTTTATCATTTTAAACATTTAAACAACTTTTTGGAAACAGTGATTTTTTTTTTTTAATTTCTTGACTTAGAGACCCTGCAGCAGTTAACATTTTCCTTTGCTGTCACACTCAATTGTGACTCCAACACCCGAGTATGTGCTGATCCATAATTTTAGTGAATTGTTCCAACCATAATAATTACTGGGATCGGAGAATTGAAAAGTCAGCTAAAAGAGGGAGCAGTAATGAGACGACGTTACACAACACAGATTCGGCTTTTCAGTCCCGACACTCACTACTGAGGATTGTGGAGAAGCGTGCTTCTGGACAGTCGGGACATTTTCCACTTTTGTGGCCGGCTTGCTCTCCAGAACATTCGTCTTGACCACTTTCAGGTCCCGGTTCTTTGTGGAGACGTAGCCATCTTTCAGTGAGATCAGGATGGGCCCACCGTTCTTGCCCGCAAACCACTCCTCCGCCTCCAGGGAGGGATCAGGGCCGGCCGTGTCTGGGTACAGGTCGTCCTGGAACAGATCCGACTGGGCAGGTGCAGATGATACAGGGAGAGAAAAAAAACAAAAACAAATGTTGAGGTGTAAAAGTTAGAGGACCTGGTCTTTAGAGCAGCAAAGGAAGCACAGCAGGCAGGTAAAGCTATATAAACAGACTTACCTTACGTGGGACTGTCATGATGATTGGTTCGCATTTTCTCTCGTGTAATTTGTAAAACCTACAGAGAAAGTTAATATTAGACAAGAATACGAGCTGTCAGAGGAGCAAAAATATCAAAAGAATTCCTACTTCTAGTTTCTAAAGCAGGGCCAGGGACTAAAATTGGCCTGACAAAGACTCCAATCCGGACAATTGGACAGTTTTAGAAAATATAAAGGGGGACATAAGCTTGGGACTTTTAACTGCATTTTCACAAGTTTTACAGCTTTTCCAACTGATAAAAGCCTTCCACATTGGCATTCATTCATATTACATCAAAGCAATAGACATTTAAACATTTGAATAAAAAGATGTCACTATTATAGAAGTTTTTTTCCCCCTTATGGCTTTACAGTAAAAACAAAACAAAAACTTTCCATTATGTTAAATGAGTTTTACATGAAGTCTAAAGTGTGAATATTTTGATACTGAACATCTGTGGATTGTTGGTCACACAAAATATTATCTGAAACACAGATTTTGCTGCTTTGGGCTTAGAGTGAAGTTTGGATTAAGCTAAAAATAGAGTTACAAACTTAACGCACTTGTTTTGCTGGCATAAATAACCACCACATCTACATACACACACACATTTTCTATGGTATACCACAACTACACTATTTATAAAAAAAAATATTCTGTGATTCCCTCAACTGTGAGTCACATCTCCTTGGGGACTTTCCACTTTGAGAATTACTGGTAAATCTAATTTGGGGAGGCTGCGGCTCTGGAGGTAGAGCAGGTCGCCTACCAATCAGAAGGTCGGCGATTCGATCACATGTCTACATGTCGAGGAACCCCAAGCTGCCCCTGATACACGCATTGGAGCTCAAGTGCGTAAATGTTGGGTGAAACGGGATTAGCCTTAGAAGAAAAAAAGAAAAAAAGCCCTTCTATGCATATGGGTGAATATGTAGAAAGAAGGTCCTTTGAGTGCTCAGTCGACTCGCAGACTTGCTCGTCTCAATAAACACGTCCATCAAAGACTCATCAGGCAAGCTGTAGTAAATTTTTGACAGAAAATAAAACTAATGATATTTCCTTTATATTTTTTATTTTATTTTAGTTCATTTTTCCAATTTCAAAAAATGCATTTAATTTAGCTTACTTTTTTAACATGTCTCGTATTCCTTTTAATGAACTAAAATGGGTTTTCACATTGAATCGTAGTTTTTAGTTTATTTCTAGTTAACCTTGGACATCGAGTAGAAATATTATTACTGTACCTTGCTATTTCACATTTGTTGACATCCAGACCTCTTTTCGGCATGTACCCCATGCCCCTCTGGGGCTCCTTGGTGGAAAAGGTGTTGAGGTAGTGAACGAATGGTGCCTCATCAGTTATCTCAAAGTACCGAATGCTGCTGTCACCCTGAGGACACATTCACAGCTTAAAGTTAAGTTTGTGAAAAGAGTGATAAAGGGTAATTCAAATAAAAAGAAAAGCATTTGTAAATAAGAGGTTGATGTACCTTTCCACACAGGTAAACTATGTTGGTGTCGGGGTCATAGAAGGGCAGCAGGACTCCATTACTGGTGTCCATCTCTTGAACACATATTGGTTCATCCATGCTATCCTGGAAACATAAAATTCCTCCCATGTAGTGACAGCATAGTGTCGGATAACATTTACAGATCTAATAGATCTGCCCCTGTTAGACTTTGATTTGACTGCCCCCAGCTGGAGATGAGGTGTCATAGCCTCAGAGTACAGATAAATGCTCCTCCTGTACCAATCAGGACAGGAGAAACTGACGATGGCCCTGATATTTTGACTTGTATTATTGGACAGAAAGCAAAATTCCCTAACCTTAACATTACTTTAAAAGACAGGAGTGTCGTGAGGATAACAGTGTAATGTGATGTATCAGTGTGTTCAGTATTAAATGACTTCAGTGACATACAGCTTTCCAGAGGGCTAGCTGGCGCTCGCTCATGCGGCTGAATCCAGTGGTGAAAATGTTTCCATCTGCTAAAAAGATTGCTCTCATTGGCCGAGCTCCCTCGTGAGCTTTGTCCTTCTCCTTAAAACAGAAACACACTGGTCAGGTTTGGCGATCAATGCTTTGAAGTGAAGCGCTACGGCCCCCGAATCCCTCAGGGCTTTCACTTACCGCCACAATCTTTTTTTTACGAGGGTCAATGACGCGGACCTTCTTGTCCTTGCAGGCGGTGCAGAGCAGGCTGCCGTTGCGGCTCCAGCTGACACTAAAGATAACATCAGGGTGCATGTCCTCCAGGTTTATCATAGCCTCTCCTGTGCCCACATTCCAGATGATGATCTGATTGTCACACCCTAAAATGGACACGCACAGTGTGAGTGCACACGCCTCTTTGTCCGAGTTTATTTTCAGCACTTTACACCACACGGAGCAATGCAACGACGGTAGGGGGTCGAGATAATCGGTCAGATCTGGAGTTCAGCTGTGTGCAGAGGATGAGTTACCCATGCAGGCAGCATTACTGCACTTGGAGGGAATGGATTGTTCCAAAGCTTCAGGTAAAGGTTACCTGCGCTGAGAAGAACATTGCGTGCGGTGGGGTGCCAAGACACAATGCCAACCCTTTTAGAATGGCCCTCTAACACAACCACAGGCTCTGAAAGGGGAGATTCCAGTCCGTTCTCAGGTATCTGCCAGACCTACACCGGACAAAGAAAGTTAGAGAAAATCTGCTGAATAAAGATCTTTTTAAATAAATATTACACAGAAAGTAGTGCAAGTTTTACAGCGGTACATTAACTCCATTCTAGTTTATAACAACATCCTATTTTCTCTTATATTATACAGCACATAGTTCACAATACATAAACTGTAAAGGGCAACTGCACTTAAAGTACTGCTCTGTTAAATACTAAAGCATAAACCATAAAAACCCCAAGAAAAATCAAATGTCATGTTCTTACCATGACTGTGCAGTCCTCCGAGCTGCTAGCAATGACATGGTCATTATGAGGACACCACTCGATGTCCAACACTGGGCCTGTGTGACCACATACTGTCGGGTAGGCCTTGTCTATACGGCCAGTCTACAACACACAGCACAAGCTTATTATAAAGAGGTCAAAAAGTGTAAGCTAAGGCAGCGCAGTCAAGTCTAGCTAGCTGATAGGAGTTAAAAATAGGCAAAAATTGCCAACAGAAGCGATTCAGTCCTGTTGAATTTTAGTAGAAAACACATGTTCATTCACAAAAGTCTGTTTAATCACATTTAGTCCTTTACAACCCGTAAAAAGAGCACCTAACATTTCACGATGTTTTCCAAAGACTGAATTCATTTGTGGCCGAAGTGGAGGTGGTGAACTTTGATATTCAGCTGAAAACAACTTGCTGCAGACGGGAGATCAGTTTAATGCTTTTTGGGTATTTACTTAAAATCTGATATCCAAGTATCATTTCTGTCTTTTCCACATGACTCAAAGTAAAAGCACTTTACTCCAGATGTAGGACACTGAGCAGCGACTATAACCTAATCATCCAAGCAGCCTAAAATAATGTCAGAGCAGCTGTCCTCTGTGTGGATTATGTGTTGACTGATACAGCTGTAACATGACACAAACTGAATGCCTTTAGAATCGTGCGAATTTAAACATTGATTATCTATGGGCTAACAGCAGGGGCGCACTGAAGAGCCGGTATTCATGGTTAATTCACCATGTTCTGAATGACAGAGTGTGCTGCAACACCCCCTGTGCCTCTGGGTAAGCTTTACACTCTCAGTGTCAAATTTTTGAACCAGGAACAGTTTTCTAAAAGATTTTTTTTCCCAACCTGACATTTAAAGCCACAATTTTTGCCTTTGATATTAAGACCAAAAACATTTGCAATGTCATTATGAAACACCCCAATCACATCATATCCATAAGTTCAAATGGGCCTTCAGCCGAGTTCCCAGCTGCGCTGGTCTGAGTATTTAAGAAACTGCTGGTCTACTAGGATTTTCCCTGTACAACTATCTCTTGGGTTTGCAGACAATGGGAAACTATCCAGTGAGCAGAATTTCTTTGGGTGGAATTATTTTGGTGATGTCAGCAGTTAAAAAATCTATTTAAAAATAATCTGTTAATATATAACAGATCAAACCTTGAAGCAGATGTGCTACACCAGCAGAAGACCAAACCAGGTGTCACTCCTGTCAGCTCAAAACTAAACTAAAACAAAATGAATCCAATTTACACAGCTTCCACAAAGTTGGACAACAGAGTGGAAAAACACTTCTTGCTCTGATGAGTCTCAGTTCAGGTGATAGAGTTAAAATTCAATCTAAACAACATGGTGGGGGCGTAAAGGTACAGGAAACGTTTTCTTGGGAGACTTTGGGCCCCTTAGTACCAACTGACCATCATTGAAACTCCACAGCCTGCCTGAGTGTGCCCATCTTCTTTTGGCTCTTCCCAGCAGGATAACACACCATGTCACATATCTCAAATGGTCTCCACAGTCACCAGATCTCAGCCCACCCTGCTTAAGGTGGTCCAAGATTCTCGTACTAGAGGGCGATCGTGGCTCAAAAGTTGGCAGTTCGTCTTGCAATCGGAAGGTTGCCGGTTCGAGCCCCGGCTCGGACAGTCTCGGTCGTTGTGTCCTTGGCCATCACGCCTACTGGTGATGGCCAGAGGGGCCGATGGCGCGATATGGCAGCCTCGCTTCTGTCAGTCTGTCCCAGGGCAGCTGTGGCTACAACTGTAGCTGCCTCCACCAGTGTGTGAATGTGAGAGTGAATGAATAGTGGAATTGTAAAGCGCTTTGGGGGTCTCGAAAAGCACTATATAAATGCAGTCCATTATTATTATTACTAGTACCTAATAAAGAGGCCGGTGAGCATATCTAGTTATAGAACTTAGAATTTCTTTGATGTTGCGCCCAGACAGGTGCTGCTTATATGCAAACATTCTCTCAGTAGATCAACTAATTGGTGGTCACTGAGATCCCCCCCAATCTTGTTTTTCTTGCAATTATTATTGGTGAACTCTGAAATGTAACAATTACATATATTCTTATTCATGAGGTGCGTAAAGTATAACAGCTTTCACACTGTTGTTCAGTAGCTGTTTCTATCTATTCAGCGTTGTCGTGGTGTTAGCTTGTTTGGCCAGTTCTGAATATGAATTACCACTTGGATACTGTGAGCTGCATTTAAAGTGAAAAAACGCTGCACTATCATATCACATGAACATCATTTGAGGGACATTTTGTAACAAAATGATTTCCCACCACAGCGGAAGAAAGAACATCACAGATCACATCACACGACTGCACACTTCTATTCTCTCTTATATCATTTAAATGGATCTGCCATCACAACTCTTTGACACCGATGGAAGCAAGGCATCTCACCTTTTGGAGAGGAAGTACAAGAAAAGCACCTCCCCCGCTGGCCTCTATGATGATGGCGACAAACTTGGGGTTGACGGCACAGAAGGAGCTATCCCACGTGACCCTGGACACGCGGATGTCATCGTAGCACTGGTCGTTCCTCACGGCCTGGCCGAACACGTGACGGAACTTGCTCTGTCGCACAACTCGCCGCATCATATCTGCAGAGAGGATGTCAGGGTTTTGTGCATTTTGCAGGCAAATGTTCTAATTAAATGACGACAGTTTGCTACACAAGTGAAAACCAAGTGGCCTCTTGGTCTGCACAAATCTGACAATTACCTCAGATTTGTGCAGACTGGTAAACGCACTAAACCAAAGTTACCTCGGGGTAACTTTGGTTTAGTACCAGCACAGACTCTCATCTCACATTATGCTCATTAACAGTGACTAAATTTGGTCCTGTGCATGCAGAGGAAACAAGTCGGCTCTACCTACTGGCAAATGCTATGAAGTTAAACCATAGAAGAAGACACATCTTGCATGCCGAGTGTGACACGTACACATTAGATGGGTATATTAAAAACAACCCAAGGCGGTTCATTTCAAGTCTTAAACATGTACATACAAAATGTATTTTGGGTCTATTGACTCAGATGCAGCAACGAAAGTTCAGCCCCGTCATCGCGGATGTTATATTTTTAAAGTGCTGCATCAGTTCCTGTGAGCACACCACAGATGGCCTGTTGTTGCTCCAAGATTCTGGATATGATCTGAATTGTTGATGCACGCTGGAGCTCTGTGTGTCTTTAAGCACATTACCCCCGTGTCTTATTGAATTCAGCCCAAGTCATCAGGTAGTAAGTGCAGACATCTCATGAAGTTAACCCTGGCTTGTCTTAGGCACAGTCTATTGTAATTCCTAAACTCTCGGTATTCAGGGCTTTTATTCCGTTTTAGTGACAGGCTTTATTGTATAATTATGTGGGAAACATCCGGTCTCAGAACAGTAATTAAGGTGCCAGTCTGAACCGACTGAGCGTTACACAAGCTGCAGGCTTTCTTTTTCCCCTCAGGTCTGTCAACACACCAAACCCACCTGCTTTCACACGTCGAGCCACAGATTCTGAAAATGGAAAGCTGAATCACGCATTATTTTTGACTACCATCATTTTTTGGCAGTTTAGTTAAAAAAAAAACAAAAAAAACAGCTTTGCAAATAAGTTTTCCAGAGTTTTACTGATTTTAAAGACATTTAAAGCAGAATGAGCTGCTCCAGTCTCACCAATCTCAATGTGTCAAGATAAGATTGACGCTGTAAAGCTCATTATACACCCACACTGAATAGATGTCTTTGATTATTCAGGCTGGTTAGACTTCTGGACTGTGCGCATGTGTACAGATCAGGACTGACTGACACTCTTCTGTAGTTTTGCTGCGTCACGTATAATAATGTGGCTGCTTTTTAATTCATATTTAGTGTGTAAATAACTACCTCACCAGCCACAGTTTATACTGCCCATATGGAGAGCACTGATAATGCCTTAAAAGCACTTCTATCTGCAAATATTATCACACCTTTGTGCAATAAAAGGAAGTGGTGAATTGCTCTTCCTAGAAATACAATGCTTGCTCTGGAAATTCCCATGGCAATTCCCAAAGCTGCAAACACTGACCACATTGCTGCAGGGCTGCATAATGCTTGAACAGCAAAGCGCTGCTGTTTACAGCCCATTGGAACAGCATGTTCCCTCAGTCAATATTAGATCTCCATTCAGCAGCAGTCACCTTCACTCCACATATTCACCTGACAAGATGAGATGCCTCACAACCCCACAGGCTTTAGTTGATGCTACTTATTTAAAATGATGCTCTCTGCCCTCCACCACCCAACCCCAGCACACACATCACTGAGCGTCATGATGGTGGCCTTACAGACAGCAGAGCACACAGTATTTAGCCTTGACGCTGCAGGTAAAGACTAGTGCTAACATTTTGTGGTCCGAGAGTCAGAAGGGGGACAGTTTGGTGTGTGATGCTAAAAAGACTCAGTCAGCAGCCCCCCAAGGTGTGTGGCCTCCCTGGCTGCTATACTCACAGTCTGGGCAACTGTGATTAAATGGGTGTGTGCGATACTGCCACTTTAAATCCAATTCAGCTTTTGTTTATAATAATGGCCACATACATGGGATATATATTTTAAAATTAAAGGCTGAGTATTTCATGTACGTCGTATTCATTGGAGGCTCTGTGCTAGCGTTAAACAAAGGTTGCTGGCTAACGTTAGCCGACACAACCACAAAGCTCCGCATGTCCCCTCCGCCCCCCGCTCTCCTCTTTAAATCAGTTATATTAATAATTTTATTTAGCAGTCAATGTTCACTTGTGATTTTAGATGACCTCTTCAGACTCCTAAAAGTAGATAGTTACCGTTATTTAAAAGCTTTACGTGCCATTAGCAAAACCGGCTTTAAAGAAGAAGAAAAAGAGGATGGGGGGTGGACATGTGTGTTTTGGTCAGTATAGGGTTTTGGGGGAGCATTCCCCAGAGATATCCAAGAAACACAGCACTAAGCGAAGTTTAATCTAAGCTTTAACCAAATACGGTGTAACAGACTAAAATTTATACGGTTCAGGGGAAGGTGATAACCGCAGACACTGTTCCGCCGCACTGCCGGGGAGGGGGGGGCTCGGCAGCTGTGCCGGTGGGCCGGGGCTGGGTCACCAGCAGCGGCGGGCACGCAAGCGTTTCACCGCCAGCGAGTAGGAGGCGACGGGCGGGGAGTGTTTTTCCTCACACATGCGGGGTTTGTGTGTGGTTCACTACTCATTTACCGGGGACGAACTACCGCTGCTCTAGCTGGGCAGCGCGTTTTGCATCCTAACGGCTAGCTGCTAACAGTTAGCTGCGGTGGAGCTCTGCCAGCTGACGCAAGTGCAGATATTTCCACCCAAAGGTTTTTTTCCCCCCTTCTTTTTTGGCTGCTCCCATTCTCAAACCCATCCAACGAGCTACACAGATGCTGCACAACAAACCACTGATATATAACACGCAAAATGCACAATGTCACTCTTTCTTACCTCCTAAATCTATGCAAGATTTTTCGTACGCACGGGGAAGGGGAGGGGGGGCAAATCAATCACAACACATGAATGTGGTAGTTTAGGCGGGCCCTTATCCTGCAGGACGTTGCTAGTATCCCTTGACTTCACCACCAAAAAAAAGAAAAAAAAGAAGCCCAGCCGCAATGCTCTTATTCCCCTTTCTTCACTGCAGATGGGTAGCCAGAGGCAATTTAAAAAAAATTTAGTGGTATTTCAGGATGCCAGATGGCAAACAGAGCATCTCCACCTCGGTCCTCACCTGCGGAAGTCTAGTATTCGTCTATTCTCATCTCGTTATTGAATTCAATAGAATACGCTGACGACTGGCTACGGCACATGCGCAAATGAAAAGTCGGATTTTTTTTCTTTGCTTCTGAATAAATGGGATGGGGTTTGCTGGAAAACTGGGTGTCTTCACTGTATCCGCGTGTTTCTGTTTAAGGAGACATTCTGAAAATATTCGTTTGGCGCAAAAAAATGTGGAAAAGCAGGAGCATCTTTTGTGTGAGGGTCCCTCCCCTCCCCCTCCGTCCCATTCCTCCCACCTACCAGCCTGTCCTGTCCAAAAACATGAAAAAGAAAGGACGAGCGCTCATTAGTACTGTTCTGTACTTTTGGTATTGATCCACTATCAAGTAAATACAGGGCCAGTATTACCGATACCAATACTTTAAACCTATACGGACACCTTATGTTTAATAATCATTAAATCACTGTGATTTTTTACTTTCCACAATGCCTTTCAATTTTTTATGTAGTTTGAAAGGGGATTTTTGATTTTTTTTTTTTTTTTTTTTTTTTTTTGGAGACCAGGAATGTAAATATGCCTTTCTTTAAAGCACTTTCGGACAACCTTCGTTGTTTCTGTTATGCTATAGGTACTATAGGCCATAAATAAAATAGACGTGACAGTCGGCACAAAAGGTTCGGACATTTTTCACAGTGGATGTTTAAGGTGTATTGGTTTCATTCTATCGCGTTAGTATCCATCCCATACCAGTGTTGGTATGGATACTATCGATATTTGGATTGATCCGCCGACCTCTCGCACCCAGTCTAACAAGGGGAATCAGCCATTAAATGCTGCCTTTGTTGAATTCAGTGACTATATTTTCACTGAACATATTTAACCTCCTAAGACCTGAACTCTTCCACGACATGCATTTTTAATTTCTCTTTGATATTTGGGCATATTGGGGCCTGATGAATGTAGAAACAAAGAATTTTTGTTTTTAAGAAAAATGAGAGCCACATATGAGGATATTCATTTAAAATTTTGATAGAACAGTAGCAGTATAATGTCCTTGTAAGTGGATATCAGGCCCATGTAGAGCAAAATTTAGTATTTTGGTCTAAATAACCCAAAATGTGATGTCCACATATGTGGACGGCAGCTCCTAGGAGGTTAAAGCAAAGTACAGATGAGGACACAAGTATCATCTCCTCCCCCATGAGATTGAAAGTTTTTGTCAAAATTTTCTAAACAAAAACTGACCTTTTTATTGAGCCACAGCACAAACCACTGGTATGCAATGATGTGCTTTAATGTTATAGGTTGTAAAATCAAGTTAAAACTGAGGGTTATCTTCCAGTTTACACACAGTATAAAAACACCGGCAAGGGTTTGACCTGTCACTTGAGAAAACATTGTGCCAAAAACAAAAGAAATCAGTTTGGGCTTGAGAGAAAAAAGATTCTCTCAAAGCAGGAGATGGATATACAAAGTTATCACAGTGTTGCCAAGCTGGAATGGGAGCTAAGGTGGGAAGCACAATATGTCAAAGACTCTGGAAAGAAAATTAGAAACAGACACGAATAAAGACCCCAGAACAACTGCCAGGACATCAGTGAATGACTTAGCAAGGTTGAAAATTGTCGTCTCAAAGAAGACAACCACTTGAACCCTGCACAGGTAGGGACCGTGAGGTTGCAGAGCAAGAAAAATTCCACTTCTGCAGAAGAGACTCCTTCAAACCAGAGTTAAGTATGCCAAGGACAACCTGGAGAAAGATTATGAATAATGTAAATGTGTTCTTTGGTGAGATGAGACCAAACCAAACTTTGGCCACAGAGAAGGGAGAATCATACAACCCAAAGAACACCGTCCCTATAGTGGATCATGGTGGTAGAAGTGGGCATTCTTCAGTGTGTCTGGAACTGGACAGCTCATTAAGGTGGGAGCACTCATGAAGAAAAAGTATGTGTGAAGATTTTGAAAGAAAAACTCAAGCAGTCAGCAGCAAAACTGGATCTAAGTTGTCGCTTTGTCTTCCAACACGACAACGACCCAAAACATACGCCGCTTCACATGAAGAACTACCTCCACATCACTGATGTATTGCACAAATGAGAAAAATCTGTGGCATGAACTAAAGAGCGAGGTTCATGCCACGAGACGATCAAATCTGGACGAGCTTGAGTGAATGGGCTGGATTTGCTGAGGAGATGTGTGTTTGACTTGTCCTCATCTGTAGATGTTTGTGATAGAACCAGTTTCCCTTATTGCTAGTTGATGCCTAAAATAAAGGGTTCAGTTGTTTTTATGCAGTCTAGTAATTACATGTCTGATTCAACTTTTTTTTAAAGTTGTTATTGACCTTTGGGACAGATAAGAAAGTAACAGGCCTATTTCAGGCCTTTCATTCCCATCATCATGTCTTCATAAAGGTCAACACTGACTTCTCATTAATTTCTAATGCTGCATTTCCAATTTCTTTTCCCACTTGTTACATAAGGACAAGGGCTTTGGAGCCTATCCCAGTATGTGTCAACAGAAGTTGGGGGAAAATCATGGACAGTTTCCAAGACTGCCACTGGGATTATAAGGTGGTCTATTATATTAATATTCACATTAACACCTCAGGGTTAACTAGAGTATGCGGTTTGTGACTGCTGTTCATTACCTAGACCTTATTGTAGACTTCTGTTTCACTCAGCATGAGTAAAAGGCTTGCTGTAAATACAAACATATTGGCAAAAGCAGAACAGCACTGCTTTGTTAGCCCACAGTTAACTGGCTTTGCTATTCACGACAGTGTCATTAACACTGATATGGAGCTGTTTTTGGTTATTGCTTTTACCTCTTCAAAGAAATATCTAGCTCCACTACTCATCAGCCTCCTGCTAACTCTATCTGTCAACTGTTTACTCCTGTCCACAAGAGTTATGACGTTAAAGGTCAGACTTAAAACCAAAACAAACTACTTAAAGAGGCCAAAAGGACACTTCTTAGAGCTGCAGGAAACTGCAGCGAATTCTTCTCTGGGTTATCAAATGAAAATATATTATGGAAACACTTTCCCTCCAAATAACTGGCACTCAAGAACATCAGCCTTAATCAGCCCATCGTTATGTAGACAACCATGACCTTACTTTGAACATAAATGTTTGAATTGATCAAACGACACTTCTAGTAGATTTCATATACCACGAGATAACTATTTTAAGTGAAAGTCAACATTATTGCTTGCATAAATGGTTTGATAGAATATATGTAAGAACTTACCTTTCTTTGGAGACTGTTGCACTTCTGCTGGCCTTTCTTTGGATTTCTTTGGGACATCAAAGGCGTTCTTCATTTGGGATACTTTGATGCTCGGACTCTGCTCTGACACACGAACTGGAGCTTTGGACCCTTCAGGTCCCCGTCCGGCCTGATGTCTCTGCATTTGGTTTGCTTCTCTGATAATTTTTGCCACAGGCTTGTAGGAACCAATCTCACTGCCATTCCCTGCATCTCTCTCAGTGCTGCGATCACTTATATCTCTATGGTAAGCATAGTTAACGTGGTTATGGTCGCTGACCTGTGTGTGGACTGTTTCAGGTTGGACCTCTGGGTCTATTTCTTTTTTCCCTGAAGACGCAGGGTTTGGTCTTTCACCTTCATTCTCAGCTGTGACCTCCGGTTTGGGAAGTGTCTCAAATGGATTCGAGGGCTTTTGTGCGTAGGGTGGAGGTGACCATTTACTTCTGGTCCGTCTCTCTGGGAATACTCTTTTCTGCCACATGTCCAAGTTTTGTGTCTCTTCCTCTGGAGACAGACTTGCCATTCGCACACAGTACTCGAAGTCAATCATATCTCCATACCGGTCATCCATGTGCCTCAGTGAAAGATGGTCCCAAGGGCTAAGGTCAGCAGAGAGTCGACGAATGTTAGCTGGCACAGTGTAAGTGCCCTTTTCATCCCACAGTAAGCACATGTCCTGATTAGCTAGAGTGCTGCACGGAAGGTCTCTGTTAAAATGAAAAGTGTGCCTCCTCTTGACCCTCTCCTCTGAACGCAGGTGTTCCTTTCCTCGTCTTTGCACATCTGTAGACATTAACTGTGCAGTTTTCAGCTTTATAAATGGATTTTTAGGCTTTTTGGGAACCGGTGGCGGTGGACCTTTGATTTTGGGCTTTTCTTTTGTCACCGATTCACCTTTGTTAGACGTGGCATCCGGTGCCATTGTTGAACTGACCGCATTTGTGTCAAGCTGCTTCACCATTGTTGTGTCTCTATTGGGCATCACATGAGCTAAAGGTGGAGGGGTGATGACAGCAGAGAAGCAAACAAGCTCGCTCTCCTTCTTTAGGCTTGCGACCTGTATCTTTCCATCACAGCCTCCATTCTCTGGCAGAGGAGGACTAGGGATCAAATCACATTCTTCCACTGTAAATGGGGGATTGTCTTGCAGTAGCAGTGTTATAGAGTTGGCTGCTTTGCCAACAGCTTGGCTGTCATCTTTCTTGGTGCATGCTGAAACAATGCCCGTGACCCCTGCTTTAGCCCTCTTATACACAGCCCCAGCAAATCTATTCTGGTACGACTGATCCACTTGTTGTCTTTGTGCAAGAAACCCCAAACTGTGGCTTTCCTTATCCTGACTTTTGGATTTGTTTAGCGTTGACAGGTGCTCCTGCTGGATGTCAGTAGAAACTTTCTCCTTGGTGTGGTCTCTCAAGTTTTGCTCCCCCTCTGCTATTCCGCTACCAGTTGTCTCACTCTGGGCTCCAGCTCCAACACAACCAGCTCCTTTTAGCTGACACCTGCTGCCTGTCACTTCAGCCAAACGTTGACCCATTTCCCTCTTAAAACAGACCGTGGGTGAAGTCCTAGCATGTGTGTCAGCTCCCATTAAAAGTGTGTCAGAGTTTCCTCTGCTTTTCTTTTCATTACCCTTTTCCCGAGGGGTATTCTTGGAAGGATGTACAAAGTTATCGTCATTGCAGATATCAGGTGTGTCTTCCTTACTTCCTCTTTTATTTAGTGATTCAGGCTTTTCTGTGTTTATCCTGTGCCTCAAAACAATATTGTTTTCTCTTTCCGGTGACGTCCACGTCTCATCCTTCTCAAGAACCACAAAGTCTTCCTCAGTAGTTGGATTGCATGAGGCTGATTTCTCCATGGCTGTAGTCCCAGCACAGGCCACAGCCTTATTCTCAGAGCCTTGCTTTTTGCCAAACGTTTGTCTACTCTCCTTAGCCCTCGGGACAGTTTTTGACTTCTCTGTATTTCTACTTACTCCACCCACCCACTCTGTCCCAGTGTTCAGAGGGTGCTCCTTCTGACCTAGAGGCCTGATTGGCTGCCCACTTTGAGGGTCTGTCCATGGAGATGTGACTGTGTGCTCCCATGCTTTCCCAGTGGCTAGGCTGCTGCCACTGATCCCACTAATCTCACCAATACCCCACGGGGTGACAAAGCTGCCATCATCCTGCTGTTTGCCCTCGTCTTGTTCTGCTACCTCTGTCTGCTGTGTA
Organism: Haplochromis burtoni; assembly: GCF_018398535.1. Classification (NCBI taxonomy): domain Eukaryota; kingdom Metazoa; phylum Chordata; class Actinopteri; order Cichliformes; family Cichlidae; genus Haplochromis; species Haplochromis burtoni. The sequence goes on from NW_024582543.1 coordinate 912,796, forward strand.
TCTCCGGTTTGCTCTGAACAGTCAGAGTTATCAAGTGAGTCTTCGTCTTTTTCCGACAGCCTCTCCAGCTTCTGGCCCATGGCTGTTGCTCTGTCTTAGCATTAGGAAAAGAGCGTTAGGGACACTTCAAGATTCAGCATGGCATAATGAAGTCATGGGGATGGCTTGCCTGCCCATCCCAGTGAGATGAAATCACACAACAGACGCTACCATTATCAACTATCTTGAGTCTTTCTCTATTTTTGCATAATCTTCTGCACTGTTCACACCTGCCCTCCTGAGGCCTCTCTCTCTCTATCTCTTCCTATTCTGTCAAAGAGGAATGCTGTGGCGGCTATAATTAAAGTGGGTCTGGCTGCTGCCAATGAGTCAGGAGGCCAAAAAGGAAACACGACGAGTTATATAGGAGGTCAGCTGCCAGGTGCCAAGGTCAGACAAGGCAGTCTGAACAAATCTAATATCACTGAATAAACACATAACACCTAAATCACTACATTAATAAGCATTCAGTAGCATCTAATCCATGTTTTGTATAATTTGTGAGTGCAAGAAAATACATTTTAGTCAAGCTTGTGCCTTTGTGAGGCGTCATGCGCTGTCAATTACTGCTTCTGAGACAAGGCGTGTTTGTGCTATGCGTGCCTGCCTTCAGACTGTCTGTAAATGTTTGTGATTGTTTTGGTGACGGGGTTTAGAGAAAGGTCAGCTGGAATCGTTTGTCCAGGGTCTGATGAGAACAGAGTTTAACCACAGACATGATGATGGATGGTGTAAGGTCCATTATTACAAAGGGGAAAACAGCTTAACGGGCTTCAGTGTTATGTGGAATTGGTATTCTTAGCTTTCAAGCAAACCAAGTGCAAAGCAAGGAGAGTGTATTGTTGCATGAGGTAGTTTTGTGCACACACAGACTTCATTTCAAACACCAAATCATGAGCTGCCGCATGAGAAGTTTTCTCACTGAGTAATCGCCATAGTGATACGGATTTTGCTGGCTGAAAAAGGAGTGAGGAAACTGACCAAACCTCTTCAGGATTTGGAATGAATGTACTTCTGCTTCAGCCGTTTCACGCCTGAGGAGCACCAAGTGGCTCATCACTTCTTTTAAGCTTGTCTACCTACCTAATAAGATAAAAACAGAACTGTTATCTTTGAACCTTGACCCCTGTTTTAGCTCCCTTCACATAAGATAAAGATTGTGTCGAATCTTTACCAATTAAAAAAAAAAATTCTGTTTGTTTGAATGTAAAAATATATTATTCTATTAAATAAAGTGATGCTAAAGTGATAGGAAGGTGGTTCATCCAAAAATATGTTTAAATACGTATCTAAAATTAAATAAATAATGCTCTTAATAATACTGTGAGTGTCTGATGGGAAGGTAGGATGTAATTCATCATTCATCGTTATTTCTCCAGCTCTGGTTATCTGTTATGCGGCTAAAAACAGCTCGACTTGCAGCTTTACTGTATCTAAAGTGTTAAAGTGTTATTTTGGGATGGCTGTGTTACAAGGGCAGCCGGCGGAGGCATCTGTGACACTGACTTTTAAACCCCCACCCCCTCTTCATTTCCCATTCATGTGTCTGTCATGCTTTCAATAGTAGGCACACGGTTTATAAGAGACTTGTGACTTGGAGTACCCAAACTATTAGCCTGGTCTCTGGATAGGCTTTGTTTTTCCAGTTAAAACTACATTACTGTTCCAGAGTGTTAACTCACAAAGTAACAAGCTCAAATTCAAATTCAGACTGTCAGTACAACGGGATGATATTCAGATGCATTATCTAGTCTGACAGTAAAATTTCCATAGCTTTCTGTACGGCTGGTCATAAAAAGGTAAATGGCCTTCAATTTTAAAAGGTGGCATGATGGATTTAAATAAACTAAACGCTCCAATAAGGTGTTTCTTAAACTTGAAAAACATTTTCATTAAACATCTACCATACATATGTAATTATATAATTACATATCCATATTAAACATCTAATGATAGTAGATGGTGATACAGCAATGGAGCTTTTCAAAGCTTGAATGAAAATTCTTATGTTGTTAAATGTCATGAGGCAGTTACATACATTTTTCTACTAGCTTTCTATTGTAGTCTTTACTGTTAATGAATACTTTCTGAAACTATTCTGAATTCCCCTCGAGTAATTAACTGTCCATAGTTTTGAATGTTATCTAAGCACCACTGACATGAAAACACTAAAAATGTTTACAGAAAGCAGATGGAAAGAGGAAGCTACTTACTGAGGGTGATGTTTCAAACAGATGCTTCGCATGCCCGTAGGACTTTGGACTTTTTGCTCCTCCAGCAGTCACCTGCCCTGTGATGTCACACCGTCTTCATTTGACTAATTCAATAAGGGTGCTTTCTGCTCTGTCCATTTGACTAAAAGAGAAAGACAAGACCAGAAGATTTGCTGGTCAGATTTGCTTCATTTCCCTTACATTCTCTTTAGTAGTAACGTACCAACATAACTAGACTGCATCTAAAGAAATATGATATATATTCACTGGATGCTTTTTTTCTTTTTTAACTGTAGGTACACCTTACTAGTACCAGGTTGAACTCCCATCAAAACAGACTTATTTTTCATCGCAAAGAATCAACAAGATGTTGGAAACATTCCTCAGAGATTTTGGTCCATGTTGACATGATAGCACAGATGCTGCAGATCATAGATGAGACCTCCTGTTCCACCACACCCAAAGGTGTGGAAGCCATTTGTACAAGAAACCAGTATGAGATGATTTAAGCTCTGCGACAGGGTGTGCTATCCTGTTAGAAGCAGCCATCAGAAGATGTCATAAAAGGATGGAAATGGTCAGGAACAATACTCAGGTAGTCTATGGTGCTTAAATGATACTCAATTGATAGTAAGGAGTACAAATAGTGCCAAGAAATGATCCCCTACACCATTACACCACCAACAGCCACCTGAATCATTAATACAAGGCAGGATGGATCCATGCTTTCATCTTGTTTACACCTAATTCTCACCCTATCACTCAAATGTTACAGCAGAAATCAAGACTCCATTTTCCCAGAGAACTGCTGCTCACTGGATATTTTCTTTTTTTCCCCCCCAGACCATTCTCTGTAAGCACTGGAGATGATTATGTGGGAAAATCCCAGTAGATCAGCAGTTTCTGAAACATTCAGACGAGCCTGTCTGGCACTAACTAGCATGCCACATCCAAAGTCACTTAAATCACCTTTTTTCCACTATTCTCATATTTGGTTTGAACTGCAACAGGTAATCGTAAGCATGTCTTCACACCTAAATATGCAGAGTTGCTGCCATGTGACTGGCTGATTATATTTGTGTTAACAAGCAGCTGAAAGGATGTAACTAACAAAGTGGCTGTTGAGTCTATATGTTTACACAAATGATGACACGCATTGCTAAAATTTTAAACTGAGTTGTTCTTTAGTCTAGTGTGTGTTGTCTACACTGGCTGCATGCAAAATCCAACTGATTACACAGATAATGCAGAGGAAATAGTTTATTTCCATGATAAACATTAGACTGGACAACATATTAACAAAATGTAAAAAAAGTGCATACACATGAACATTGGCAATGTACAGTACACAAAAGTTAACAAAAAGCATCAAACGTAACAAAATCTTACTCTCAGGGAGGTTTTTACTTATTTACATCTTCCACTCAAGCTCACGTGCTTTGGGGCTGACTTGTGCTCTATAAATACACTCAAATACCTCAAATAACCCCCCCCTCCCTACATTACAATGTGTTTTTAACGTCCTCAGTGCTTGGCTCTTCAGTGGGATTGTCATTTTGAGGCCTGATGCCTGGGACTAATGCAATAAAACAAACACAGCCATTTTCCATAGAGCCTGAAAACTGCCTAAATTAGAGATTATATAAAATATTTTGCGTGGTACAAACACGAGAACTTAATTATGAGTACTTATCAATACACAGTAGCATTTTTAATACTTTCTTCTTAAATATTGACCATGTCTGCAAGCTAATATACTCAAATAGCAAATTGTAGAGAAAAATATGTACAGACTGGTAAATTTCAAAGATAAATTCATCCTATCTAACAGTTTAATGTAAATGATAGTTCTCATTCCAGCAAATAAGGTTCTTCAGCTATTGAACCAATACAATGTACCACAAGTCTCAACAATATCAAACAATTACATCATTATTGGAGGCTATTAATAAATGGAAGTCCACCAAGTGCGTTGAGGGAGAAGATGCTGCTGTAAATGAGCTCGAGTGTGTTTGCATACATTATAATATGTGCTAAGTTATACATTGCAAAGGGTAATGGTTATTATTGGGAGTGAGGTTAAGTAATGTACAAAAAGCCAGACCATCAACACACTCACAGAAAATTTGCAAAGCCTGTGATGCTTTATGTTAGAGCTAAGGCTGAGGTTAAGGCACTTAAATAGAAAAAAAGGGACAAAACCAGCCAAACATAGTGCTGTGGTGCAGGGATGCAGGAATTTTGTCAACCTTAATCAGGTCCATGCGCCAAGAGCTTTAAAATGCTAAAAACTGGCTTAACGTGGAATCCCACCTTTAATACATTAAAGAAATAGTTTGAAATTTGATAAAGTATGCTTACTTCGACCGGTTTGAAGACAAAATCAACACCACCATGGCATTTGATTGGTATAGTCAGAAGCTAGTTAGCGTAGCATGAAAACTAAAAACAACAAAAACAAACAAAAAAAAAAGAAGATTTTTCACATTTTTTAAGTAATATAATATGTCAAATAGTGAAATAAATTGGTGGATTACAAAGAGACCCATAAACTTACTTTCTGCTTCCAGTCATCACACTAACCTAAGCTAACTGGATAATGGCTATAGCTTCATACTTACATTAAAGCATACCAGTTTTTTAGCTCCATATAATATTTCCTTAATCTGTCTTAACCTTTGCAAGTTCATCACTTGTTACAATTTCTGAATTCAAACTCTTTTCAGTTTGAAGTTGTTCAGTTGCAAGCTCTTTCAATCATCTTGTGTTATGTAACACTCAAATGGCCATGTGAAGGAAAAGACCAGCTTAAATTGAGCACCAAAATATTTTAATCTAATTAGTGGAGCAAACCTGCAGCTCCCTCTGATTCAGTTAGTCCGGGGAGAAAAAGGAACAGAGGTTGCACTGTTGTTCATACTTATCGAATTAAAAACAAACCAAATTTCCACAAAAATAAAGAATAAATGCACAGTTGAAGATAACCAAATGATTTGCATTCGTTCTTTGCACAGTTTTCATTTTTCTTAAGTGCTAAACACAGTAATACATCGTGCACGCGCTTTCTCTGCAGACAAACAGGCATCCTTTAGCAGCACACCCAGCGCGCCAGTAAGGGAATCGACACAAGAGCAACCAAACAGAGAATTTTACAGAGAACAAACCTTGTGGCACAGCAACTTTGGATTTGTGGCACACTACTTAGGAAACAGCTTTAAAAAAAACAAACCAGAAGAAGCCTTAGGCTATGCGACACTGTAAAAAAAAAAAAAAAAAGAAAGAAAGAAAGTATAAATAAAAAATGAGAAAAAGCTCTGAAATAACTGCCTGGGACACATGTGTGTAAACCTGCATGTGCTAAGCTTTGCAATCATCTTGATGTCATAGATTACCTTCTCTGCATTTAAAATAAAGGAAATCCAGTACAATAAGTTATAAATATCATCTGATTTTCATATAAGAGTGACTGGAGTTACTTTTTTCCATTTCACAGTATGTTATGAACAAATTTTTACAGCATAACCAGTTGACACGTGGATCAAATGTTATCATTAGAGCAAATAAGTTATACATTACACAGGGATGGGCTCCACTTGATACGGCGAACAAACGCAACTAATCCCTTAAACTTTCAAGAGATTAAAAAATATATATTTTTGATTTCCTGGTCTGTTTTCGTTTGCTTCAAATTATTTAGGGTTAATGTACTGAAATAGATCAGAAATATGACTGTGCATGGTGTGAATGGATACTAGAGTTGTGCTCAACTGCATAATCTACTGTATATGTGATTTGTGTGAATTTAAAAATATCTGTGGATGCAATCCGAGTGTCCGTGCATGTTACAGCTTTGGTTACATCCGAAATGATCTGGTTGTTGCTCGGGGTCTAAATGCCTTTCAATCTTCTGTCATTCTCTTATGCATAAGATGATTGATCAGGTTAGGCTGAATCAATTCAACATCCACTTGAAAAACGAATGCACCTTTTTTTGTTGTTACTTACAATGTAACCAATTATTAGAAAATCAAATGCTAAAAAACTCAAGTAGAAGTTTGTTGTTGTTCGATACATTTGTGTGTAAATGTGTTGGAGATATGTTATGTAATACTGCAAAGTCATGCGTGGACTAAACTAAGCGCTTTCAGTACATGATTAGATTAACTTTATTGGAGGAGGTCAGGGTGAAGTAGCCGCTGAGCAGAAAGAACAAAACAGTCTTTGACCAAAAACAGTCTGAGACGCTCCTGGCCCGAGGTACGGTGCTTCACAAAGAGGCATTAAAAAGGCTATGGTCACATCCACTTTTTTCTTTCATATAAACTAGTATGCTTTCACATGAAATGTTCTCTCACGATGCAAAAGCAGCTGCAGCAGGTAAAATATAAGTTAAGCTCAGTGATGGTTCAGTTATCTGTAGTAATATGAGGAAACAGTTGCTCAGCTATAATTACTTATTGAGCTCCTCCATGAATACTGGAAACAGAGTACACTGACAGAAGCGTGCTACTTCTGTATTTTTCTTTTCATCGACATTTAAATAAAGCACTCTGAGGAGTCATAAAGGAACCACAACTAGATGTTACGAACTGCCACTGCTGCACTGAAACTTGTCTTCTGATGGCAACATGGCGGCGTAATGCTCGTCTCGGCTGGGGAGTGGGAAAAGGGGATGATCCTGCACGTGTGGTGAGAAAGGCAGTTCGAATAGCCCACGGCGGCCTCAAACACACGGGAAAGTCTTCCACCCTGGCTCGATCTGAAGCATCCAGGCCTTAAGCACATAGTGAAAGCAATCGGCCTCATCTGGATCTCAATGCCGGAAGTCTACGACGGAGCTCTCTCTGTCAATGCACTGAGCTTCTGCAGCTTGTTTAAATGGAGCCGAGACATTAGAGTAGAGATCAGCACAGTGCTTTGTTCGTGGTACCACAGCAGCAGGTTTTAACTTCTCAAAGCCATTAAAGAGACTGAGACAGTGGCAAGCCACTTCTCATCCCCCCCATCTCATCTTTGCTTGAGCCACCGTGTTAAGGCAGGTGTCCTACTGAGAGCTGGCCTCCATGGCCATGCTTGGCAGCTTCTCAAGCTGCTCTGCCCTCTGTCGCATCAGTTCCAGACCAAATTCTATCCCCAGTCCTGGCATTTGCAGCTGCGGGAGCTCTACTGCTCCACCAGGTTGTAATTTTAAATCTTCAGCGTCACTGATGGCGTCAGTACACTCCCTTAACACTTGTTCACCCTGCGGTTCATCCATGTCCTCCGTTTCCACTGAGCTGCGGTCAGGAGGCGCCTCCTCACAGTTCATGGGTGAGGCCAGTTTCTGGTGGTTGGTTAGGGGAACAGCTGTGACGTCAGGGGCACAGGTGGAACAGCGGTACAGTTGAGTAGAGGGCTGGATCAAGTTAGGTGGTACAACTGCAGGGCTGGAAAGAGACTGCAGACTTGATGTGGAAGCAAAATTAGTTCCAGGCGGATCTATGCATATGGAAGGGACAGTGCAGTGGCGGGAAGGGTTAAGGCGGTGGGGACGGCCTCCTGTTGGACGGTCACAGCGCCGCCCTTGCGGTAGACGCATGCAGTCCTTACAGGACTGATAGGAGGGCTTCACTTTTAAAGGGTTTCCTGTGCTACCACTGTCCTAAATGGAGAAAAATTGAACAAAATGCAGCATATGGTCAGTCACATGAAAACTAAATATGTTCACTTTACAACATTTACCTCTACGACGAATAGATGTTTAAAATTGCAACTTAAAGACTTTATCTTTCAACTAAAAATGTTTTTGTTTTTAAAACTCACATCAAAAGCTGCAGGACAGCTGCGCTTGGCTGCTAGGCGGTTACTGTTGTTGGTGTTCAGGTTGGCTAACCCTAACCGGCTTTCCTCGCTCCTCTCATCCTCCTCCCCCATTTTCTTCCCCTCTGAATTTCCAGGCGTTTGAGCCAAAGCTGCCATCTCAGCTTCCTCTTTCTTAGCTTCTTCTTCATCCTCTTCTTCCAAAGTACTGAACTCGAGCCTCAGCCTCATGTCCTCGAGGGGATCAAGGCGTCCACAGGTCTGGGCTGCGGTGCCCTCACCAGGCAGGGCTAAATGGGCCATGGGGAAACCCTCGTCCTCCAGCAGGGCATCTCTCTCTACATCTTCAATCTCAATAAAAACTCTTTCCATACCGAGCAGAGGGGGTCCCCGAACTGGAGTGGAAGGCTCACTGTCAAGTGCGGAGTCTGACAAACGTCTAAAGTAATAATTATAGTTAAGAGAGTCTAGAGGTTCCATCTCCAGACCCATACCCCTACAGGGAGATGCCCCGCAGCCTCCCCAGGCTTCCTCTTCTCTGAGTGTTTCCCCTCCACCGGCACAATGGCCTGAGGCTTGCAAATCATCCGATCCCTCCTCATCTGCTCCAGGCCTCCATAGCTTGTTGTGACGCTGTTTGCTGCAAAGGTGAATTAGGCTTTAAATGTGACTAGAATAACTAAAACCACACAGTTATAATCTCTTAATTAGCTTCATGAAACACAGTGGTTCCATCTGTTGGCTCTGCAAAGTGCAAACCTTAGTGAAAGCATAGACCTGCTTACCTGGCATCTAGAATTCCCTCATACTCTGCTAGCTGTCTCATGAAGCCGGCGTTTGGCTGAGCTATACTCCGTTTCTGCTTGACAAAGTTGTAGGCTTTCTCCAGAGACCAGCCATACTCCTTCATTGCATAGGCAATAACAGTAGAGGCAGACCGGCTCACCCCCATCTTACAGTGCACCAGGCACTTGGAATTATTCTTCCTATTGGATCAAGAGAAAAGAAAAATCACTCTCACCCCATTTTATGAATCTAGACAACAGTAGCAAGCCCCCTCCCACCCCCAAGATGACTGGTTTGTTTTGCTCTCACTTGGCTTTGACGATAAAGTTGTAAGTGTCATTCCAGTGGGCCAGCAGGTCAGTGGCGTCCTCGTCGTACACTCGGACATTGTGGTAAGAAAACAAGCCTGGGAAAAAGTTGTCGATCTCTCTGGTAACGTTCAGAATAAAACCCACTCTGCAAAAAAACCCATCATGTTAATATTTACTCCTCTGCCCACAGACCTTTATCATAGTAGGAAAAATCAAAACAAAAAAGATCAGTGAGTCCTGAAAGAGCTCACCCACAACCAGGTCTTGATTTGCTGTGACAAATAGCAAAGATTAGATTTGACAAAAAGGCTCCATTCTACTTAGAAAAAGTCTTTCGTGTGTCCAAAGTCATGCAGGCATGCAGCTTCTCTCTTTCTTCTTCTTGCACTTTCTTCTTTGAGCAATTTTTCTATGTGGTGTTTGAGCATGAACCATATTGTTCATATAGACTGGATATAAAAACTGGATGTAGCCTTCAGGTCAGATACAAATGCTATAAACCTGCATTACTTGCTAATGGCCAGCAGGAGGTGCCTCCTCTGGTTGCAAAAAGTAGTCATGCTGTATTTTCTATGGGCTACAAGGGAGGTCTTTTACTCTGTTAATGTATGATATCAGTAAACACTTTCCTGATGGGTCTAAATTCTTACTGAATACAACATGTTAATTGTGTAAATTGTGGTGCAATGTAGAGAAATAACAGTAAGGTGTAGGGTATAGCACCCTTGTGACTGACAGATCTCTACCACAAGAGAACTCTCCTTCAGTTTCTCAGCCAGATCCTGGCCTCACTTGTGATGTTTGGTCTTTAAACACCAAGACAGCCATGGCCACAAAGCTCAAATCCAAACTACATTAAGTAATGCATGACGCCAATATTCATAATTTATATGCAATCTATGGTTATTACTAAAGCTCTGCATATTTTCATACTTAACTTCAAGCACAAAGTTAAGTCAAGCACTTAAATTTGGTCTGATTTTAACAGACTTTGCAATTATATGTCTATAGGAATAACAAGAGACACATAAATGAGAATTAGACAAGTGGGATTAAACCAAGACAAATAGGTTAGATTCTTTGGTTAGTGTTAAGCTCTCAGCTCACCCACACTCACGTAGCTCTTCCAGGTTGGAAGCGTTCCACTCAGAGCCCTAGAGAGGAAGAAAGGCCGAAACTTACACAGAATAACTGTATTTAAACCAACTATATACCACAGTGAAAGAGTATTTGGCTATCAGTATGGAGGGCGGGTATACAGAATTCTAAATTATACTACAAGATGCAAACAACTCACCAAATAGACATGGTCAAAGATAAGTGTAGCCTTGTCCATCTGACCCAGGATCAAAAGCATCTCGTTGTCTATAAACTCCTTGTATTCTTTGAGGTTACAGTTCATATGCTGCTCCAGCTCGTTACGGATCTGAGGATGAGGAATTAACATGAACCCCCACTTTCTTAAAAACATGGTTTCCAAATGCATTACCAACCACAGGTTAAGCATTGGTACCTTTATTACTGTAAAGGTTCTACAAACAAAAGGTCCCTGGTTCATCCCAGGAGGCAAATCCCTTAGTGTAAAAAGTGTAAAAGTGTAAAAATCTGACAAATAAAACACGTGGTGCTGCCTGCTCTGGGAAAATAGTTTTTTAATTTTTATTTAGCAAAAATGCAAAAAAACAAACAAAAAACTTGTTTTGTGCTGAAGAGATTAAAATAAGGCCTTTTGCCTGAATGCATAAAAACAAAGATCTGCAGTGACTAGTTATTGAGGAAAACACACTTAAACTTTTATAGACAGCTAATTTGAATCTTTAATTAGTGTATTCTTTCCTAAAACGTGAAAATAAAATAAAATTTAGACCATTCCTTGCCCGTTGAATGACAAATACTGATTTGGCACGTACCTCCTTTGAGGTGATGTTTTCCAAGTCTTGAAACATCATGATGTTGCGTAGTTTGGCTTTAATGGCACATTCAGTTCTCTCTCGCTCAGTTGGCCTGCACATAATGAGTCAATGCATCAGTGCTGTGGTCTGAATGAAAATTTGCATAACAGTGTTTCCCACTGATGAAGACAAAGGCCAGAAACAGAAGAACAGCAGCTCGTGTCCAAAGCATATAAATTTACGACTAAAGACACACGGCGCAGGCACGTTTGATCTATGATCTGTTTGGCTGCATGAGATCTGTTTAAATCTTCTTTGAAAAATACAGGATAATTAATTAGTACTGCATGACTTAAAAGATGTGCCCGTTTTTCCTTCATTACATGAGGTGAGTTGCTATGCTGGGTACTCACTGGTCGACGAACATGGTGGGAGAATCAGACCGGGTGCTCTCCAGGTCGGTCATAGCATTCCACTCATTGATGCAGCTTTGCTCAGAGGTGATGCAGCTCTCGTAGAAGGCCATCCATGTGAGAGCAATGCCCCCTGGGAAGTAGTTGAACCGGCGGGACACCTCGCATGCCTTATGGAGGACCTGCAGGGCGGACCTGCAGGAACACGATGCAAACTTTTAACTGCTAAAGATCCCCATTGAACAGAAGGGAAACCTGCACATTATTGGTAATTTTGTCAGCTGACCAGAAGGTGGCATGTGAACGCTCACATACACAGAGTGTGGTAGGAGTGTCATCAGTGGAAAACAGACTCAAATATATAAAAGGTAAAGTATCTAAACAAGATGTATCCAGAAGATTTTGGTAGCCATCAAAAAGCTTCTGACATAATTCTGAGTGAATATTTGACCATCAAGACGTACAAGAACTGGTTCATTTAAATTGGTCGGTTTTAAGCGTAATCCGCTGCTTTCTTCATTCCAAAACCAGTTTTGAGCTGTGTTTTGAATCATTATCCTGTTATAACCCCTAGTTAACTGTGTCTAAGTTTCAAATGTCTAGCTGCTGATTCAAGATTGAAGTTGATTAAACCTTGAATGAAGTTGAGGAATTGGGAGGTAGTCCTCCTTCATCATTTCATCCACACTGTGCAACATAACAGTAGCACTGGCAGACCAGAACACGATGCTGCCACCACCATGGTTGACAGCTGCAGTGTTCATGGCAAGATTGAGGTTTGATGGTTCCTGGGTTGTTCCTGAACATCCTAATCAATTTCCTCTCATCTGAGGGTGACAGTTTGGGTCTTCTTCTACACTGCGGCAAAGCAATGCCACATCTGAATAACTTGTACTTATGTACAGTTGTTTGAACTAATGATCCTAAAATCTGCAGATGTTTAACAATGGCTTCAACAGACTTGTGTAAATTCACAATTTTCCTTCTTAGATCTTCACAGAGTTCTTTGAAGTTCTTCATTGCTTATATTTGATATTTGTTGATATGTGTGCACCTAATTTCCAAGAAATCCTTAAAAGTCCCAAAATTCCCATGACATCCATGCCTGTGATGAGTGTATGTAAATGTCTGAGCACAACTGTAACAGACCTTCACAACTTGCACAAAGACACGAACCGTATCCTCCAACTTAACACGAACAAATGTACACATTTTTAACTGATTTTAAATTCAATTCCCAATCACTTTGGCAAAAATGTTGGGTAACGGCGTATTAACACAACCCCACTTCTAGACAGACATGAAGAACTCACCACATGGCCTGCACAGACACAGGCTTGAAGACATGTGACCGCCCTGCTGTGCTCACACTGAAGCCTCTAGTGAAGAAGAAGAAAAGCCGGAGAAGGAGATTAGTTTGGACTGAGGTGAAGAGTAATGAGGGGGATGTAAACACAGACTGGACAGGGCTCGTCCATGGGGTCTATTCAGGACACCAAACAGTGGAACATTCCTCCAGCTTACAGAGGCAGGGACAATGTTAACAGGTCAGCAAGAACTGTTATCACACAGAGGAAAAAAAAATATCTGTGTAACTCCCTCCACTGCCACTGGTGGGCACTAAAGCCTAAAGAATAGGCTCGAAATGAGCCTCGCTAGAAAACCCTTGTCTCACATTTTGAAGTGATCAGAATGAAAACATCCATTAGTGTTTTTGTTCTCTGCATGTGGCAAAGTGAAACTTACCCATCTCCATCTAAATGTATGTTGGTATCGCTCCACAGCGGCAGCACCATCCCAATAGAGCAATTCTTACTGTAGATCACAACAACATGAGGTTAACAAATCTCATTAAAACAGGTAAAATGTGCACGTGCAGAGAGACTAATTACCTGTCCTTATCTGTAAAGTCCATTCCCAGGACGACGTTTTCCTCTGTATCTTGGTGGCCAGTGGTGTAGATAACCACCATATAGCGCACTCGATCTGTCCAGCTGCTTTCTAACCGCACAGCCTGCACGAGAAAAAGGAGAGACTGCAAAACACTGCGTCTGGACTCTACAGCAGTACTGTTGGATAACAATAAAATGTGGCCACATTCTGGATTTATTCTGCAGATTTGATTGGGTAAAAACCCCAGCTCTTTTCAAAAACGAAACTTTTTTGCAAGCTCAGGAACAACATCTGTGTTTTTACATATGTTTGCAATCCCAGGTGTTTGGCCTATTCCTGCTCTTCTATTATTTTTTGTTTCATGGATGGATGGATGGATCTGCCATTACAACAATGATCTACACGCCAGTTCTTTACCGTTTCTCTTCCTTAAGAATAGCTTCTTGACAGCCACCACTGAGACCATTTGTAATGAGGCAGTAGTGAACACAGTACATGACACTACAAGTTTTTGGCTAATAGCTCTGTGGGAATCACCTTGTTAACACAAACATACAAATTTAAGCCTGTCAAACTGTGTTATCCATGACATTTTTCATAGATGCATAGATTCTAAACAAATTGGAACATATTATGTACTTTCTATAAAAGATTTCTCTGAAAATGATCAGGTGTAATGACTGGACTAAAAGTGAATGGAAAAGCAGCCAGTGTCCAAAGATAACCCTTGAAAGACCTTCAGAAAGCCTGGAGAACCTTTGAAGCTAAATATAAAGACAGGTTATTGGGCTCAAGACTTTTGCACATTACTATAAAAACACTCAGTTAACTAGTGGAGCAGGTCTTTACTTTTAAGTCTCTGATTTCATCTTTGCTGAATCAAATAAATGAAATGAACGCTTCCAGCAACAAAAACAAAGCAACACATGGCAACATGTTTGTACTGACCAGCTTAATGCGATCTTCAGACCGGAGAATCTTAAACATGACCTGCAGATGTTGAGGCAAATCACCTGAAAGTGAAACACAGACTGTGAAATGATTCAACAACAATGCCTTTAACATAATTCACATTTTTCCTCACGTGGGAACTGATTAAACTGCGTTTTGCATGCCAGACTGGCTGAAGGTCAGCGTCACAGTGTTGTCGTCTGATATGGACAGGATTTTGCTTGGTTACCATGGCAAATACCATGGCAAAGAAGTGGATTTCATGCTTCTGTATGTTTATTTGCATAAAATATAACAACTGAAACTAACAATAATCAGCTGACAGACATACTGAAGATTGCACTAACAATATAGATAATATACACTTTAATCAGACATGAGCTTTAGAGACGTGATTTCTGGACTTTCCGAAGGTCAACTACAAACTGACCATTCAGCTTTTTCTATTGTTTTCTTCAGTGGGAGGAAAATTTTGCACATTTCTCACAATGAAGATAAATCCAAATCGTTTAACCTCCCAGCTGTGCTGAAGTAAATATTTAGCAGAGGTTTTTACAAACTGACTTGACCTTTCCTGCCCTTGCCCACAATTTTATAGACACACACAAAAAAAACAAAGAGTGTTAGTGAAAGAGACTGGCAGAGAGACAAGCACGAATGGCAGTCACTGATAGAGCTGAATGGCAACCAGTTTCAGTCCAAAGATTTTAAACATAAATTACATAAAGGATTGTTTTGAACTATGGAGCATGCAGACATTATTAGGTGAGTCTAATAATTAAACGGTGAAGCTGGAAATGAGCACAAGCACACAGTTTGAGACTTGATCGTTCTTCCCCCAAAGGGACGGAGTTTGTAATTGACTGTTTGCTTGTCTGTCTGTCGGTCTGTTTGTTAGCAGTCTAGCATCCACAGTTTTCAAGATATCATTTTCTAATTCTGTGTGATGGCAGATGCCAACAACAGCTGATTTAACTTTGGTTAAAGCAGGTAAAGGTCACCCCAAATGTGAAAATCAGTAAAAACTTTATGCCACCCACGATTGTTTTTATGGATCGTCTTCAAATTTCACAACAATATTCTACAGTTTGGGGGACATGAGTACCTAGGCTAGCTAAGCATTTCCCCTCAACCTTATTGTTAGTGCCCAGTCAAATTTTATCATCCTTAAAGGCTATTTTTTTGCCTCTTTTAGATAGTATAGCAATGTGAAGACAGAAAACTGGGGAGAAAGAGAGGGAGAAAACACTCTGGTCATGCCGCATGTGGACACGCTCACCCACTGAGCTAAAGTGGCGCCCACCCAAAAACTATCAAAGGAACTGTATTGAGTAATATATCTCATGAAAGAGCATGCAGAGAGCTGTACAATGCCGCTTTTATATTTTCAATACCACACCCTACAACATTACAACAACGCCATAAAGTTTAGCAACTGGTTCAGTGACAACCGCATTATTATAACTTAAAGTCTGAAGTTTTTACAGTTTATAAAGGCCAAACGTTTCAGCCTATTCTGCTCCAATCAAAGATAATAAAAATAATACATTTTTAGGGCCTTTGACCAAGAAAAATGTCAAAGGCCCTGACCTTTGACCTTGCAGCAGGTCATAGGTCAAAGGTCAGGGCCACACGAATTGGGAAAAAGCTTCATTTTCCATTGAACCAAACTTTCATTTTTTATTGGGGGACATCAGCACTTACTTTGTTTTTTCTTTAAAACAATATAAGGTTGTTTTTCCATACAACATTATATGACACAAAAAGATTAATATACTGCACTAGATTTCCATAGTAACAATGCTGGCGTCATCATAAAAACATCAAAGTTTTAGCATAACGCTTGGCCTTATGGGGGAGTTGTGCCCTCTGAGTGCTCTTGTATGAAACAGTCTATGTAAGCCTGGCGTTGAACTGCAGGGCTCTTCGGGTCAGACCGAATTATGTGATGCTTCAGACTAAACACAAACGAAACCCACAAACACGGAGAAAAGACTCGGCAAATACACATTTGCTTTTGTCTGGGGTCTTGTTTGTGCAGTGAACATAGGTAAAAGAGAAAAAACACAAAGCTTTGTGTGTTTTTGCGTGACTCTGTTCCCACCTGCATGTTTGTGGTGGGTCGGGGTCTTTGGTCCTTGCGTGCTGCCACCTTGCTGGAGGAAGAGGGCGGCTCCTTTGACCATGAAGAAGCTCTCGCTGAGGCTGAAAAGTAGATGTGCAAAAGAAATTCAGTGATGCTGATGCCTGGACACAACTACACTTTGGCCATAAGCAGCCAAATTTGTCATTCTATACCCTAAAATCCAACCACAAGAAATACTGAACTTTCATCAAATGGCAGCAAGTTGGGCTGCATGGTAGCGCTCACAGCTAACCAGCTCACGTATGCCAAGCTAAAAGTCACAAAGAACGGACTGCCTCGTGGAAAATCTGTTGAGCTGCAATAAGTTTAAATAATCTCACTTCCTTGAAAAACATCACATCTGTTGTACTTTAACTCCATTCTCAGCCTTTATTATTATTATTATTATTATTATTATTATTATTATTATTATTATTATTATTATTATTATTATTATTATTATTATTATTATTATGGACTGAAATAGGAAAAAGAAAATGGCATCTCCTCCAGTATTTTATCATGAAGGATTTAATCACGAAGTGAAGAAAGTGAATTCAAACAGCAAAATAAGAGCAGAAGAAGAGAATTCCCTCCACAGCGTGCATGAATTCCCACCCTGGATCCAGAAGGACGTCACGATTTGGATAACTCAGTTATTTTCTGGAGAACTACAAAATGATATCTGACAGTTTCTCATATTTTACTCTGATATGCATTTGTGAAGATGTATTATATAAACAAATCTTCAGGCGAACCATGCAGTCTGCCTTTACAAACATTTGTAAAAGAAAAGGTTGTTCTAAAGAGGTCACTGAATTCCAGCGTGTTACTGTAACACGATGCCGCTGTTGCAACAAGTCAGTTTGTGGATTTTTTTTAATCCACTACTGACTGTAAGTTGAGCAACTCAGCCAATGAAGTGGCAGACCACAAACCCTTGAAGAGCAGGGTCACTGAGTCCTGATGCATGAAAGTCTGCTGACTCAACATCTGCAGAGAAACCTCCTCGGGCATTAACATCAGCACAGAAACGTGCTGCGCCAGGAGCTTCATCGCATGGGCTACGGTGTTCGAGCAGCTGGACCAGTACCTTTGTCCAAAATGGCGTAAATTAAGTTTTTTTTTTTGGCTTTGTCTTCAATGGTAAAAGAATCCTTTCAAAATTTCCTGAATTCACAGCAGCAAACACACCAACCCCAAAAGTTAATCCCCTTCACACCGGGCCAAACTCCACCTCTGTTTCAATCTTGCTAACAACAGACTGACAACCTCAAACAATCACATAGCCTCACTGGCAGATGTAACTAAACTAAACCAACAGCCTTTAGAATCAAATGAAAAACAAACAAACAAGAAAACATTTTCTAAAATTCAGCTCTGACATTACTTCGGCGCCATCAGCTGATTTAAACCGATGCAGTTCAGCTTGAAACTTTGTCTTAGTAAGAATAACAAATAGCAGTTATAAATCAGAAAAGACAATGTCAAAAATTGTCAGCGTACTTTCAAAATATAAACATAAATGTAAACGTTTGGTGATAAGGTTGTTAAACTAAAATTGTTAAAGCTGAAAAATAAAACTTCATAAAATTCAACCCTAACTGTGCACACAATGAGCCATTATTCTGAAAAGACTTCTTTTTTTGCTCTATACAATATCCTGTACTCTGAAATGACGTCCTTACAGTCCTCATTTCATTACAAAATCCTGAAGTCCAAAGTGATTCTGTTTACTAAAAAAAAACCCCAATGATTTGGCTTTAACTGACTGACCTGCTGTACCTCCTGTAAACAGGTGAGTGCAGATACTCCATTGTGTTGCACATTTGGCCAAATTTAAGCTGAAGTCACACACCAGTAACGTATGAAAGGCCTGTCGGGACACAGCACACAGCGTGAGCAGGTACTTCTCTTATTTAGTCCTGTTTGGATCACTGAGCAGGACGGATGGCTCATCTGGGACTGAAAGTCAGCAGAGTCCTGATCCAGCACATTTAACAGCCCTTAGTTTTAACAGTAATGGTGACCAGACTCCACTTGATTGGGTTTGTTGACCTTTATGCACCTCACACATACACACACACACTCAGCTATCTACATGCACTCAAACGTTCAGACTTCCTCTGCTCGGCCCACCTGTGCTGAATGAAGTACTCCTGGGTCATGACTTTGTTATGAAGGCTGCACTAAGCAGGAGGAGAGCTTCAGCGTATTTTCTCACACAGAACAGTGTGTAGCTTTGTTCGACCACGGTCTCATTCCTCTCTTGACCAAAAACACACAAAGCCTGGTATGACTGAGTGGGGCCATCACAAGGCCTTTTGTTTCAGCTCCACTGCAACGTGCTATCATTAATCCTCTTCAACTGTATGTAGAAGACGAATGAGACGAAGTCACGGAGGATTTAGCTTAAAAAAAAAAAAACAGAATCCCTGAACAAATTCACACCGTGACCGGGTAAAGGACTGAGCACGAAGAAAAACCCAATTCTCAACCATCAGAATAAGACTTAGGATGTAGATTTTAAAGCCGCTTGCTTCTCCTACAAATGTTTTCATGACTTTAAAGTAAAAGAGCTCACATATTCTATACTGCCACTGTTTGCAGATTGTTGCTAATACGGATCTAGTATACAGAATGATCTTGTTTGTGCTGCTGTGAAGACTTACATGCGGCAGATCTCCGTCCGAGTCCAAGTAGCTTTCTCCACAAAGTGAGGCAGCACGGTGAGCATGTCTTTATTTGAGGATTTTATGACCAGAAGCATCTTCTCTCAGTCAAACTGCCCCACTCCCCCTCCCTCTTATTAACATCTACCTCTGCACAGCGTGTTTGGGTTGAACCTGCCTGTCCTTCCTCTCTTCCCCTTTCAGCTTTCTTTCCATCCCAAACCCTGAAACCTCCGGATCTGTGCCGCCGGGTTCCGTTCAGATTTGGCTCCCCAGTCTCCTCTTTCACAGTTCGTGATTCAGCAATCGGCTCTCCGTATGCAACGCCCGGCCACAATACCATCATTCATTCCAGGGAGGGGAGGGCGCACGGGGGTGGGGGGGGGTTGTTACTTGGCGTCAGTCTCAAGTTTGACATGCAGAATTCTAAATTAAGACTACACGCTGATGAATCTGCGAACCGCGGAGAAGCTCAAAGCATGATACGACCGTTTCAACTCTGACAAACCCACACACACGAGCACAAAGGCAGTCTGTGCCAAAGCTTTGCTGACACAAGTCATGATTTTTGTGACGTCAAGTTGATTAAAGAAAAGCCTCGTGACTGAGCGGGGACAGCGGTTTATGCGCTCTGTTATGCAACGGAATGCGAGAAACATTTTTTAAAGCCTTGTCAAGTTAAATCAACTGTTCGTCCAGCAGATTTTTCTCCTTGACAGCTCTGAGAAACCGGGGCCAAAAATCAAACATAAATATGTGACTCATTATGACTCACAGGCCACCAGGGAAAAAAAAAATCAAATAAAGTCATTAATGTATAAAATTTAATAGCATTAATTTTCCTGGTTCAGTTTATTTACTTTTATTTAAATCGTTTCCATTAAAGACACACACAAAAAAACTATTAGATGCATTCATTTTGCCACTAATGTATTCATGCATTACTGCATCATCTTGCCGCTGCAGTGATACTTTTTTGTGTTTAAATAGTTCGCCATGATGGATGGAAAATCTGTGATATACAATTGAAATATGTAGAAAAAAGGATTTTCAGCTTGTTAACAAATTATTCAGTAAGGTCATATGTCACACGCTGAGTATGCATGGCATGTGGGAATTCTTTCCTCCCTCTTTTTATTAATTCATCTTCAGGAACGCTTTTGCATTGCGCTTAATGCAGATATTCCCACTGCAGGCCTGATGAAAATACTATTAAATACAATAATTATCATTCATCTTTTAAAACCTTCCTTTTTCACTCTCTTTTTTGAAAGTATACATGTTTTTTTTTAATGTTTACTATCCATACCGACAAACCCTTCCTGACATCTAGTATATTATCTATTGCACAGAAGCATTTGGCAGAAATAGTCAAATTCAGCAGGCACCTATTAAAAAAAAAACTAAAGATACACTAAACATACCCAAATTCCGATCAGACCCGTTTACTTCCTGCGTTTCTGTGCAGTCCAATTCTGATCTCTAAAATATTTTTCAAAACAGGCATACAAAGTATTTCACATGTGACTAAAGTGCACCTATAATGCTTCTCCTTACATCTTTTACAGTAATATAATCGCCATGGTGGAGGCTGCTCATGCTAAATGTCACCAAAGGTCAGCGTATATGCAAGTAAACACTCCTGGCTCTTTATGATGTCAAACGGGACTTCCTTATATGGCCATATCAGACAAATAGCCTGGCTTGTACACAGAAACCCTATCCACCCACTTCATACCTTCTGTTTGTGAGAGGGAGCCAATAGGAAAAAAGCTGGCTTAAGGACAAGGTGACCTTAAAGGGAGAGGTGCTAAAGCAGCTTGTTTCAGGCAGTGGAGGTGAATGTACGAATGCAAGTACATAATGAAGCTGAACGTTAGCCACTCTTTATCCTGTCAGCTTCCTGGGACAAAGCTGAGATGCTGACTTCCATCATTACAGCTGTTAAGTCAGTGTCAGGTTTGCTGCCTTGTATGTACTCTATTTCACGTAGTGCAAATGCATCTGAAGTGAACTATCCTGAGCCCGATTCTCCTTTAATTGGTCCAAAAACAAAGAAAATTATGTGCTGTATTACAATTTCAGATCTCATTATAACAACAGTATGATATGCATTGTTGTTCAGAAAACAAGACCACTATAAGAAACGCAATACTTTTGTATTCTGCTATAAATGTCGTCTCTAGAGAGCTTCAAATATGTTAAAAAAAACCCAAAAAAAAAGTGTCTTACCTCTGATTATTTTTCCTCTCATCATCGCTTCCGAAATCCTGAAAGACAAGCACAAAGAGCGAATCTGAAACAGCATACAATATATTTATACTAAAAAAAATAAAAACTGTGATGATCATGAACAGTGGAACAGTGGGAAAGGAACAGAACTATTTCATAACAAGGATAAAGTTAAGAGTGCTTCACATTAATAGAAATGCAGGCACCAAACACACATGGACCACACGCTTGAGTATCCTGCTAAACATATCACACAACTACAACTGAGAGGATTTTACATTTTTTGTTCGAAATTTCTGAATTTTTGGCTGCAGTTGCTCTTAAATAAGTTGAACGTCTCAAGGACCATGCAGAGATGGACGAAAGAATGCCTGCGCCACCTGCTGGCCATCTCTCTGCAGCCTGGTGAACTAATCTGCTATGAAGTTGCAAAGAGCTGACAGCTCAATCCTTAGGACACCTTCAAATTTCAGGAATAAAAAACGAAAAACTAATTCAGACATCACACACACACACACACACACGCACACACACACACACCCTTCCTGCCGGCTGACTCTAGCAGAATAGTGATGGTGAGATGAAGCACCCACCTATCTTCAAAGCAAGGCTTGTCACTGCTTATTTTTGTGCCTCAGCCTACTTCTGAGCGCATAATCCACTTTCCTAAAAACCCAGAAAGTGGCGCACGAGCACAGATGTTAGGATTTCACGTGGATAAAAACGTCCAACAGTGCTCCATCTCTAACCGACGCCCCTGCTTTCACAGGTGGAGGTTTAATGCCTCCAACTCCACTAAGTCAGCATCACTTCTGCACGCAACCCGACTAGAACCAACAACCCTTCTTCCTGCTATGTAACTTGGAAACAAGGAGCACGGAGCTGATCGGTTTGTCTGCGTGGTGCTGCGCGGGATTTGACGTCTCGGTGAGGGCCAAGCGCATTTTCACGGTGCAGTTATGGATCTGAGCTATTCTAAAATTTCTAGAAGTTCGCAAAAACACTTGGCTCGCTCTCCCCACATTTAAGGACCTCCTTCCCAAATTGGTGACCGCACTACTCGCAAATAAAAACCTCGGCAACACCGAGACCTGCGAATGTTTGTGCAGCAGCAAAACGAGCACTTTGTGTCTTGACAGCTAAATCCGACAGCCCCCCTCCGTTTCCCCCTCCGTCCCCTCCCCCTCTGCAGGATTTTTGTTTACAAATCCCCTGCCACAGTAGCCACAAACAACTCCCTGTTGTAACAATATATCAAGTTTGCAGCACACAAGCGCACACATTTGGACACACGCACTATGACGGAAACCAGGTTAACCCTTTCCTGCAGGATATCAAACGCAAACGCCACCCAACCTATGTTTTACACACTCCCGTGGGCGCATTCTTGGCGTCTTCCCCCTCACACACACAAAGACCCAGCCCCCCGGCATTTCCACTCACCTCCCCCGCACTGCTGTTGGTCGTGCTAGCCGACGATGCTGCACTGGGGGTGGGAGAGCGCTGCAGTGTCACCAGAGCCATGGTCAGTGAGCTGCAGGAGAGGAGAGGAGAAGGGAAGGGAGGGGAGGGGAGGGGAGGAGGAGCGCCTATCCGGGAAGATGCGCCGCTGAGATTGTCGCTGTCACCGGGGAGAAAATGCCTAGTCAGACTCTCATCCAGCAGCAGCACCTGACTCCACTGCCCCGGCCGTGCTCCCTTTCGGTCCTGCTCCGTGCGTCCTCTGCGGTTACCGGAGTCCTCATGGGCAGAAAGTGAGAGAAGAGAGAGTTCCTGGGTTTTCGTTCCGCGCCAGCAGCAGCAGACTCTGTGATTTCTTCGCTGGTGTGCAGACAGACAAACAAAAACACAGCGCAGGTTGCAAGCGGGGCAGAAATGACATGCAGCTTTGCCGGATGCCTGTGATTGGCTGGCCTACTTCGCGTGTGCGCTGTCATTGGGCCAATGTTGTCAAGGTGACAGGCCAGACTAGGAACTCCCAAAAACAAATATTCACGATATTTAATGATAATTATAAAAATATGCTCACGTTATGAAACATAGTGTTTGTGAGAGGACGTTTTTAAGACAACAAAAACCGATTAATTTTATATATATTATATAATATTTATAGATGAAAATATTACAGAAAACCTTTCTGCATTCATTGGTAAGAAAATGTACCAAAATAATACATAAAAATAAATATTAATTTTATAAAATGTCAAGTAAATTAATGCTTAATTTTTCATAATTTTTGTCAAAAAATGCTCATGTTTACCATTTATCTTTTAAAAACTACAAATATGTATACATTTTTATTCCCCCCCATTTCTCACTGCAAATAATGAAGTGTATTTCCCTCATTTGCATACTGATGCAACAAAAGCATAAAAAAAAATCTATAAGAAAAAAAATGTAGATGCTAGGTTTTAGAAAGTGGGAAGTAAAGGATAAATTATGTCTAAATAAATACATTTAAATATGAATCAATTAAATATAAACTTGAAACAAATACTAGGTACAAATAAAATGTATGGCTTTTTATACATACAATGTCATATTACCCATTTATGGAGCTGTTTATGTAGATTTATTTTTAGCCGTTTTTGTCCTCCATATCACCCCAGACTACAACTAAAAATGGGCTCAAAAGAATTTTACTTTTTAGAATAATTGTTAACTAATTAGAGTTGCAACACGATTATTTTCACTGCCGATTTAATTATTATTTTTTAAAGACAATCCTATATCTAAGACTGCTGACATACACGTTTTTAAATTTGCTCAATGTGCCTCCTTTAAATAATTAATCTTTTATAAAGATCACACCTGTGAGCAACTAGAACTTGTGAGGAAGAAAGCATCCTTTTACATTCTACTTTACACACAAATAAATACAAAGAGCAAATATGAACCCACACTGAGTAAAGCCATAGACCTCCTGTATCGGCAGCATGGGGACAAGCCATTAATATTTCCAGAATGTCCCTCTGTTGCCTCTTATGGCCTGAGTGGAAGACTGAGTAAACAAACCAGTCCAACAAGTGTTCTTCCGCTCTCATTAGGCCAAGCCTCAATTGTCACTCCCCGTCTGTAACGAGAGTCCCCCCTGCTGTTCTTCACCCATCGTTGCGCAGATGAGTCTACCCATAAACTCACAACCAACGTAACTGCAGGAGACCGGAAGGTGGGAGAACAGGTTTTACACTTTCTTTTTTATTATATTCCTGCCTCATCCGTCACTGGTCCGCTGAGCCCGTTGTATTATCTGACTCTCTGGTGGTGGAGGTCGTCTGCCCTGCAGTCTCCTGGTCGAGACTGGACTCCTGCAGATTCCTTCCCAATGTCTCGATGGGCAGGAGCCAAGATGCAACGCCAGCCAGCAGAGAGCAGCTGCAATACACCGACAGAGTCAAATACACAGACGTCCTGAGCAACACCTAGAACCAAAACACAAAAAGTGAGAGGCCAAACAGAGAAAAAACACACCTCTTAAATAATAAAGAGCCTGACTGGACTAATTTAAATCTACCACAAGTCACAATATTGTCAAACTATCATATAGTTTATGACATTCTTTAAATAATCATTGACAACAATGTTGGTTTTTGAACTCTAGTAAAACCATGGAGAAAGTTCCAAAACTTGGGTGTGTCGAAATGACACAGATGCAGATTCACAAACATGTAAGCAATGCATTACGTAATCCCACCTCACACAGTTTCACTGATTATTTTTCTTGGATACTTGTTTTTAGCCCTCAGTGATATAGACACTGTCTTTTGGTGAGTAACAGTAAGAGCAGACATTTCAATTCACAGTTTAATTTAAGAGGCCTATTGTAATGCTTTTAATATCCAATATGAGGAATGGAAATTATCGCTGCCACGCTGGATGCCAAATAATATTATTCAGCCGAGTTGAAAACGGGTCACACTGATTCAAAATTTAGAATAACCGGACATACACTTGCTTGTACTGGGTTTGACCTCCTTTTGCTTTAACATTCTTCAGAGATTTTGGCACGTGCATGACGCAGTTGCTGCAGATTTGGCAGCATCTACATCCATAATGTGAATCTCACATCCAAAAAGGTGCTGAGGTCATTTGAGTACATTGCACTCAATGTCATGTTTAAGGAGCCAGTTTAAGATGATGAGCTTTGTAACATGGTGGTGACATTACCCAGCTGGAAGGAGCTATCAGAAGACGGCAGTGTGGTCATAAGGGGATGGAAATGGTCAGTTGTAACAAATGGTTTGTTCTGTTTGTTAAACAAGAACACCCATTTGCATCAACCTCGTCCATAGCTATTACACACTTAATCAAACAAACCACAACACAAGAAGATAAAACAAGTAGGTTCCTCTTATACAGACAGCACCAACAACTATGCCACGGTCAAGTCACTTAAATCATGTTTCTTCTCCATTGTGATGCTCGGTTTGAACTTTAACAGGCCATCTGGACCATGTCTACATGCCTACATGTCACATGATTAGCTGATTAGACATTTATGCCAATAAATAGCTGAATAGGTTTACTTAACAACATGGCCATTGTGTGTATGCATTGTACTATTGCTGTTACATGTAATAGAGAACCTAACATCTTAGACCTTTAAAAAAAAAAAAAAAAAATTCATTTAGGAGATAGATTTGGACAAAATTTACCGAAAACATTTTATTAGCTTGTTCAAAAACACAAAAACAGGAGACTGCTTCATACCTGTGCCACAAAGGGTGTAATCAGGGCACCCAACCTGGCCATGGCACTTGACGTTCCCATTGCTAAAGCTCTGTTTTCTGTAGGGAACACCTAAACAAAAGAAAGAAAAGTCAGTGAGTACAGTTTGTCCAATTTGACCTGTCTGAAAAAAGAAACAAACAAACAAAATCTGCTAAATTGAAAAGTGATACGTACTTCTGGTGTGTAAACAAAAACAACTTGGTATCCACCAGAGATGAAGGCTCTGGCAATGAAGATGAAGATGGTAAGGGCTATCCTGGATTAATTTAAAAAAAAAAAAAAAAAAAAAAAAAAAGAGTTACAAATCAGCCTGGGTGTTTTAATGTCAAGCATGTTTGGGTTAGCTGCTGTTGTACTATGATATTAAAAAACAAACGTACCTCCCAATGCAAGCGTATAATGGTAGAATACACAAGGAAAACATGAGGAAACACAGTGCCATGCTTTTCTTCCTGCCGATATAGTCCACTAGTAGAAGGACGACTAAAAAACCTGAAAGCAACATCAAAAAAAAAAAAAAAAAAGATCAACGACTGCACTCAACACTGAAAGATGGAGTCATTCTCTTAAAGAGCACTTTTTTTGTATCTCGTTCTCTTTATTCTGAGAATGTACATGTTTGTATGCTATACTCTGCCCACCTTCAAATCACTGAAAAACGTCAAAGCATTGTCTTTAGTAGGCTTTATCAGTATGTAGACTGCGTATTAAAGATTGTCTTTGAGGTCTGAAAAGTGATATTGAATTGTATTAAGCATGCATTCTGTATAATGGCCAGCAGGTGATGCCTCCTGTAGTTACAAACAGACTTACAGTTGCATGGAAATCTAGAGGGAAACAGGCCAAGGGACTCTTACTGTTGTAGAGACCCACCTTTTAGCACATCCCAGCACACCCACTCACTTCACCAGATGCACCTTGTTTAGTTCTCTCACCTTTGATTGGGTGTGGTGCGTGTCCTTGATTGCACTCACCTGTCACACATTATATGTCACACAGTACATAAGGACTGCATTCACTTTTGGCTCACTCTTTCCTCACTTCCACACGGGGCGGCAGCTGAGGTGAGGTTCTGTTTGGGTGTTTATTTTATGTAATGTTAAGGTAATGAGTAACTTGAATCTCTGTTTTCTTTCAGCATTGGCAGACCATGTGTGTCTTTGTTTCCTTCCTTTTTTGCCTTATTTATTTGAGAATAAAAGGAGTACCCTAAAAATAATTCTGCATTAGATGGCTGCTTTTCTTATTCTAACCGGATGAGCCCATGAAGCTGATTGCTTCAGCCCTGAACCTTCCTCCCTTCAAAACACTTACTGTATCCACAGTCAACACTTTCCTGATGACTTTGTGGGCTCAAACCCTAGCTTCACGTCTTTTAATCATACAGGATACTTTTTTTATGTGGGCGGTGCCTAACAGTGACGTTGCCGTTGAAGACTACAGGGTACGGTCGAGACAGCTTTTACCGCCATTTTTATGATATATCAGTCCAGGATCTCAGAGATTCACAGATTATACAGAGGGAGATGTTGCAGCCGTTTGAAAAGATTGTTCAGTGTTCCTCAGTTTCTCACTCCTCTCTTCACATTCAGTTTCAAAACACCAATACGGGGACAGAGAAAATGCCCATCTTGAAGCTTCACAATGGGACTTCCCTAAGAAATGAGTGATGTCATAGTAGGTTCATCTATCTTTAATACATACTCTTGTGGATTTAGAAAAAGTAGAATAAGGATGAACCACTCCCACGTGGTGTCTGGAAGCGAGAATAATCCCTGTCTCTGTCTAAGTCCTCACAATGAACATAACAGTGCAACAGTCTTTTTCAAAAAGACAAAATTATTATTTTGTGTGGCCGAACTAGACTTCACAACCTGCCTAAACTGATGTTATGCCCAGTAAATATAGTGAAGCGCGTATGCATGCCCATCCCCGTCACTCTTGAGGGTGTCGTGTTGGGACTCATTTCTAACTATAATTATTTATGAAGCCACACAATTCAGCTGCTCCTAAATTTCAGCTGTCTTTTTTTTTTTTTTTATTTGTACCTGAAGTCTAAAATTACTTCTGTAATAAATGCTTGTGCTTCCAGCTGATTAACTGTTAAGCTCTTGCAGCTCAGAGCCACTAATCAATACACTGCATGTTGATCTGGACATGAACAAAAGGAAAGGTGCACGCCCACAATTAAACACGGATTAAAAAACATACATTTCTTTATCAAAGTTTAAAAGAAAAGAGTATTACAGGGACATTTTGAAAACCAGTAATAGTTTTCAAATTCACTGTTTGTTTGCCACTTTTTCACAGTATAACTACTATTAAGTTGATGGGAAATTACCAAAAACAAATTGGACATTTTCTCTATGTCAGCTGTCAGACTTTCAACTTAACTGCACACCACGCCTCTGACAGACTGCAAGCAGCGAGTATTTTACCTGGGAACTCAGCCAAGGTCGTCCATAAAAGGTCTTTGTAGTCGGCTGACGTTAAATATCTACATTCAAGACTGCAGTCTGGCTCAATCTTGGCTCCTTGGGTCACTAGAAGGAAGCATTTGGGATTTGTTGTAATTCAACAATTGAAAACATTAAAAGCAGCTCTGCACAAAGGAAGCTGTAAACATACTCGCGCACAAATCTCCAGCTTGGAACAGCTCAGTTGTCAGCAGGATAATCCCGTAATAGGAGAAGGCATTGGAAAACCTATTGACAAAAGTAAAAAGATCATTTTTTTTAGAACATTAGTTCTGTGAGAAGTTGAAAATAAAGCATTTAATATGTCAATCAGGTACTACTGTTACTCCCCCTTGCATTAGGAATCACATCACAGTCCATCACAGGATTTTAAGTATCGTTCCTGGTTACCTGTATACAAGTCACTGTGGTAATGGTAAAGCTATAACTGCCACAACAACAACAAAAATCGAAAACTTGATAAAATAAGGCCACGATGCCGAGCTGGTAACCACTGATTTAAAAATGACTCCCTTTAAATAGAGAAGGCTTATCTTAGAGAGTGTGTCACTTAAGCTAACCATATAAACCACAGGAGCAGCGTGGTCTTCCAGTACTGAGGAGCAAAGAGATCTTTGAACCGTCCACGTTTATTCTGAGTAATTAAAGACAAAAATAGAAAGTAGACATTTTATTTTGAACATTTAAGCACTGCATATATTTAGATTCATATCCAGAAAAAATAAAATCTCATCCCCACCTGATTATAAGCGATCAGCCTGCCTTGAGGCAGGGTCTTCCCATTCTCTTTAGCAATGCGCGTTAAGGTTGCCATGGCTTTTTCTCGTCTTCCCGACAGCACATCAAAACGAGGACTCTCCGGCAACCACTTTGCAACACAGAAAACTGAGCTGAGTGACTTTCAACTTTTTTTCTATTTTGGCGGACCTCTACCCATCGCAGCCATACTTACAAAGCAGAAGCAAACAAAGATTGCCAATGGTACTGTGGATAAGCCGAGCAGCCACCTCCAACCCAGATCAGGCATTACCATCAAGGCCAGGAGGACCTCAAACACAGCACCAATTGCCCAGAATGCCTGATGCAGACAAACAGTTAGGATGATATAGTGCAGTGCAGCTAATATTATCAAAAGAGAGTTTATAAGACAATGACCGCAGTACCGCAATCAGCATAATGCAGATGCCTCTCGCCTTCATGGGAAGGAATTCTGAGTACAGCGTGACCCTAAAACAAGATTAAATCTTTATTTATGTTCATATTGTTTTCTTGGATATTGCTCATTAAGGAACTACTGATGTATCTTGTTATGCATGAAGGAAGAATCAAGCTTACGACTGAGGAGCTCCTCCAATACCAAAGCCCACAAGGCCGCGCAGGAACAAGAGCCAGCCATACGCTGGAGCAAAGGCACTCAGCAGGCCGTAGTACAAAGTCCAGCACATACAAACTTTCAGACCCTGTTTAGCACAGACACATATACAGGAAATACATGAGATCATTTACAAACCTCATGAAATCATGTATGAGAATCATAGATGTGAGACTCACTACTTTTCTGCCGTACTTGTCGGCGACATTTCCCCAAATCGGTGAACTGATCCCCATCCCGATAAAAACCACCTGTTCCAACAAAAATAAATTAATAAATAAATAAATAGGTCATTGACTATGTTATATAATCAAAAATCTTTAGTGAAGCAATAAAAGGTAAACGGACTTTACCGATGTTATGAGTGCCACTTTATAGCTGGGGAGCCTCCACTCACAGTGCAGCTGGGGCCCCAAGATGCTGAGGATCATCATCTCCATGGCATCTGCTACCTGAGGGACAGCATCCAGTTAGAGATGTGCAGTATCTGCACGTTGATGAAGCTGTTTGGACTTATTTTAAGATTTATTACCCATGACAGTCCAGTGAGGAAAGAGATTTTCCACTGAAACTTTCCAAATCCGATTGCCTCCAATGCATCATCCACTGTAAAGGTTTCTGTTAATAAAACACATCGGTCACTGCATGATCAGTCTCAGAAACAAAACCTGGCATTAGCATGTTATTCAGTATAACACACTCAAAGGTCATTTTACATCTTGGACAGTGTGCTAAATTCACAAGGTTTTTTCAGCACCGTTAACACTTCATTGCCTTGTGAAAATATATAATAAAGAAATCAAATTTGATGCATAACAGATTAAAACAAAGCAGTTCTTCTGTTTTTATGTTTTAGGCCAGTTATAAACAGGACATGGCCAATATAAGATGAGTCTACTTTCATGTGTAATTAACCCATATCCACATTTACATTTATCAAAACCCCACCAGCTGATCAACACTGCCACATAGGGTCTTTCTATGTTAATATTTTCTAATGCCCTTCTTACTTTACCGCCACCACAGTTCCACACACAACAATTAAAACAAAATAACAATTATATTGTACACACCTTCGGGTTTATTAGACCCAGAGGCGGATGAAGACTGCGTAGCCTCTGCGTCAAAATTTGAAGCTATGGTGCAAATCTCAGCGTCTGTGCCCTGGTCCTCATCAGTTTGACCCACAAAATCTGCATCACCCCTAAGTGCCATCACACAAGAAGAAGACATGAAAAAAAAGTTTGTCTTTCAGACATACCAAAGTTTGTCGTTAAATACATTTGCACTTAGCCCTGTGGCTCACACTCCGGTATGTAAACATAGCAGGTCCTTCCTTCAAACAGCCAAGACAACTTTGATGAGGTTACAAAAGCAAGAAAGCTCATATTTTTCGTGTTTTTCTCTTTACCACTGTTCAGAGTTTCTCCAGCGCTTGTAAGAGATCTTAGCTGTTTTGGGCCAGTTGTCCATTTTGTCGTCACGGAGAGCTGTGAGTTCCAGCTCATAGCGCACAGGTGATTTGCGGACAAACCTGCTGGAGCAGTCACTTCAAGTTTTCAAGGAGACACCCAATCAGAGAACAACACCCGCAGGGCGGAGAGGGGAGGGGTTAGAGCAGGAAGCAGAAGTGCCGTGTTGTCAAACTGGCTTCGGGTCAAAGAAGCGATCCCATTGGATTAAAATGAAGTACTATCACATAATTGATCAATATCTTTAAATAGATTGTCAAAGGAACCGGAAGAAATATTCCAAGACTTTAATGTCACCACGAAGTCTTATTTGTTGTTCTAAGCAGAATTTATTAAAAAAAAAAAAAAAAAAGGTATCGACCAGAACATATCTTGGAAATGAAAGTATCTTTTTGCATTTCAAGTTGATGCTATATCATCATTATGTGGTTGTTTTTGTTTTTTTTTAAGTTTCTATTTGTTTTGTTTTATTTGTTTTTTACTCTAGTGTAAACTGATCCCCTAGGAGCTTGACTCCAAGTTTCCTGATTGGTCTAAACTGAGCTGGTTAACCTGAGAGCAGGTTAGTTTGATGCTAATCTCACTCGGTGGTACAGACCGTTTGTGGACAGATAGCAAAAAGAGCACTTAGTTCTTTATGACATTATATATTAATGATAGGTTTTCTTTAAATAAATAACAAGAGATTATATGCAATACAATTTGTAATGTTGAAAGAAATGCTGATGTTATTGTATTGTGAGGTAAAATATACACATTTTGGGAAACACTTAAGACAAAGCAACGATTTCCTGCTTGGATTAGATCCAGCTAATCTCAGATTTATACCAGAGAAATTAAAAAGTGCATCCCAGACAAGAGCTCGGTTCTCAGGAGTTCGTTCAAACGGCACATTTTCTTATAAGTAATAATATAAAGAAAAACAAACCCACCGAGCCAGGCTTTTTCCTGTTACTGCAAATAATTACAGTGCACTACAATCAATCAAACACATAAACTTGAAAAATAAAGCTCATATAGCCTACTTATAGATTTTAATGTGGTCATCAAAATTTAAATTTGTGGTCTTTAAGTATCAATATTATTATTATTATTATGAAAGAATAGGAGCTAAAAGCCAGGCAAAGACTTTCTTTGATTCAGCAAGAGGAAGGTGACATCATATAGCCTACAACAGTAACTTTATTTATACCAGCTCTGCGCTTCAGTCATTAGCAGCTGAGTATCTGTCATAACCTGTGGCCGACAGTAGGCTGTGCTGTCACCCTCTACCCAAAAGCCAGTCATGCTATAGAAAGGATGCTGCTGTCTGTTCACTCACATTGTCATCATGTCAAATAATGCTGCTTATTTTCAGAAGCTCACTGAGAAGAAACCCATTTATGACTTCTTCTTCATCTTGTTGTGGGGCTTGCTAAGGGCTTTTGAAGCTTTGACTACTTCTCAGGCCCCCTGCTCCTCTGACTCTGGGCTCAGGGTTGCATTTTGAGTACAGGTTTAAGTAGACTATTCATCACCTTTGATTGAAATAACAGTGCTGAAATGTAAATGTTGCATACATAGAAAACATTACACTAGTTGTGAAACTTGAACAGCTGCTGGGTTAAAAAGTAAAAGAGTACCTTCTTGAATAGTTCGGACTGTTGGGAGTAGCTGACTCCTTCAGTTCTCAGTACCCTTGTAAGTTAATAAGGCCAACCTGAAAATAAAAGCTGTTGAAAAGTAGGACGCTGTGAGGACATGCTGAGGCTGCTGCATTATGGGACGGCCATAAATACAGTGTATAGGTAGAATATACAGTGTGCCACACTGTCCCCTCGTCAGCTGGGTGCTCGGGCTCACGCAGAGCAGTACAAAATCTCAGCTGAGATTCTCTGACTTGCACAGCGAACTGCAGCATGGAGCAAAAGGTAAGCTTTGAAATCTACGAAAAAGACAAAACATTTCAGATCTATGAGCGCTTTAGCAGAGTCAGTCGTGTTTAAATACCTTAAACAGTTTGCTGCTGCTCACTTATTGTGTCACTGAAGGCAACTCTTCTAAAACTGATAACCTCACAGCTGGTTTTGGCCTTCAGAGTCCTGCCCTGGTCACAGCAATCTGTTTACACGAATAAGGAATTATCTGAATGTTTAATAGTGTGTGAGCATTTATTTGAACAAACAGTGTTTTGAGGATACCTGAGGTCACTCATCCTTCAAATCTTTAGAAACCAGATCTGAGTCATTCTGAATTATCACCTTGGTTCAGTTGCTGAAGAGATGCAATGAATCTTATCAACAAGGCTTGCTTTATAACTCAGCTATGACACTGGCAATAACAGTAAGCAACTTTAAATAACAAGAACTGCTCCTGCTTGTACAACATATGATAGATAGTGTAAAATCTCTGTTTTCTTGTTGTAAGGTGTAAAATTGCACTTTAAATGTCAGGCATCCAATTGAAAACAAACACATATTCTCACTTCTTTATTGATTTAATGCTAAAAAAAAGTATTTGAAAGAAATATTTTCAACCATAATTGTGTGTGAGACAAAATTAATCACTTCAGGAATAAAATGGCAAAGGAGTTGTCATTTTTCCATAAGACATGGCCTCTGTGGCACAGTGTATAAGGAATCCTCTTCAAAGAAATCTCTCAGTTGTTGCATAATGGATTACATTATGTTAATGGCCATTTTACCAGAATGCTCTCTTATGTCACCGCGCGATTCTTCCGATCTTCAGGTAGTAATGCAAGATGCCTTTGTTGATGGTTGGAGGAAGCAATGTTAAATTTTAAAGAGAATGAATGAGAGGGCAACGTTACACGTGTCACAACCGAGCCAGCTGACCCAAAGGAAAAAGAAGACGCCGAAGCAGCAGATGTGATCTATTATGATAAAACTGCTCAGTGTATCGGAAAGTTTGGGGATGTTCACTGGTGCAAGTTCCAGCATCATCTCTCTCCAGTCAGCCTGGTGCTGCACAAATTAAATTAAATTAAATACACATACACCTCCTTCCTGCCGGCTTGTTTAGGGTGGAGCGGTGTCTTAGCCACATGCGGTGAATGTCAATTTAATCATAAACAAAAAGTGGTCAAACACATTAAAATATTTGTTTAAGATTTAACTACAGATATGTTTTGCAGCTCTCGGCTCCTTATTTTTTCAACAGCTAACAAAAAGTAATTGGAACTTTATTAAATCAGTGCCGTTGCTTTACATAATCACGTGAAATCAGTTTAGAATTTTTAAGTGTAACTTAAAAACTTTTTTCCAAACTGGTGTGATCATCCGCTCTCTATAGAGCACCAAGTAATTAGTTTGAAATGCATCTGCCTAATCAAAGATCAGTAATCGAATACCTGCACTGTAATTTTGTGGGGAGGAGGGTGAGAAGGGGTCTTTGGGTGGATAAAGTTACTGCATCCTTGTATTACATAGCTGCACACGCACACACAGTCATGCACACACAGTCATGCACACACAGTCATGCACACACGCATCTACATGCATGCACTATCTTCCTTAAACACACAGCATAGCTGTTCAACACTCAGGTGAAGCGCTGAATGAGTGTTTGCTGCCTGCTCCATGAAAGTTTAAGTAGACCAGTCCTTCCATAGCCAGGCAGCTCATTACGGCCTCATTACCAACAATGCAGGGACTCCAGCCCTGCAGGAAGCAGCAGTGCCACCCTCCTCCACCTCCACCTCCTCCTCCTCTTAAGCCAGTCTGTCCCTAGTTGTGTTAACAGGACAGCTCCAAGCCAGTATGTGGATTAGAGACCAATGAGCATCAAAGCAGAGAATCGATTACTGGTTACGTACCTGTGCTCACTTGAAGAAACTGCACTATGGAAGAAATCTTCAATTACTAAAACTGCTGTCCTGGGCTGTGTCTGCCCGACTTACATACATGTGGACTGAAGTTCAGCGACATTTGGATTTATCAAGTTCATCACAAAAGACTGACCCAACAATGACGCACAAGCCTTTGGAAGTAAAGGAGGTAACTAAACTTGGATGCAGTTGTGTCAAAGCCACAGTCATGCAGTGTTTGTATGACTGGAGCAGTAAAATTAGACAAAATGAGAAAAATTTGGTCTCTCTCTAAGGGTTAAAGATGTGTTATGATTATTATGATCACTCCAGCATAATAAAAGACGACTGTGTAATATCAAATATTTTATTGGCACAGAATATGGTGGTGTAATAGCTATCCCTGTTTTTTGTTCCCCCCCCCCCTCACACAGCCTGTATTAATCTTCTTTTCAGCTGATTGAGCAGTTCACAGTTTTTTTTCTAATATTTTTTTGTTTTTTGGCAAAAAAGCTCTAAACACGCCTCATAAGACTTCCTCAGCAAAGTGGCACATTTAGTGCCTTGAGAGGCCGATACTTCCCCCAGGAGTGTAGAAAAAGACTAAAATAGGTTTCAAGTAAGATGTGGTGGATGTGTGTGTGTGTGTGTGTGTTTGTGTTCATGCATTTGCATTTCTCATGGTGTCGAGACATAAATCATCTAAGGGTAAAGACATGTTTTAAAGTTAAAGTTACAGGATGAAAAGAAAACTTAATGCAGTTTTGAACAGAATCCAGAAATTATTACTAAATATGATGCTGTGCAACTGTAACCATATGCTGTATGTGTTGTATAATATCAGAGGCATCAAAGATACGCAGTACTTGCTTGCTCTTCTCTCTACCAATACGGGCAGTAAATACTGGACACTATATGCTAATCCGTATCAATATAACAGAGTATCTCCTCTGTTAGAGGACAAGGTGAACAGTTGGCTAAAAGGCTGTGAATTGTGTATTCACTTGTTCCGCCATAAACAAAAGGTTTGCTTACTGTCCCCATGAGTAATGCATTTTTAGTAAAATCTTTATTTGCCAGAAATGCAAGAACGTTTCCAAAGATAGCGCTGTGGCTTTGTGGCTTGTTACGGCTGCTTGTGTGAAACAGTACCAACAGAGGAGGTACAGTACTTGACCGGTGTGGTGGAGGCCTGTTCAAGGTCGGGTTTCTTTAGACACCTGGAGCCCCTTAAATGTGTGTTGCCCTGGGTGATGCACGGTGTCAGTCAATGGCCCACGAGGAGTGCTATCTCTTTCAGGAGCCTAACTGCCACTTTGTGGCTGGGTAACAGGATCCTGCACCATACTGGATAAATAGGGACAATGGAGCGCCCTCTCGGGTGATGGTCAACCAGTCAGATAAACTTTCCTGTTCAAATGTGATGTTTACAATAGGTGCTCATTTCATATTTCATACAAGCTTGCTGTGTTTTGTTTGTTTACACATTTTTTGTTTTGTTTTTTTAGTGTCCAGTTTGAATCAGATGACAGTGCGCCAAGAAAGCCAACCTGTTATCTATCGCCTCTTTGCTTTTTCTCCATCCTCTTGCAGCACAGTTCGGTTTTCCTGCCTGATTTGTGTTCAGCAAAGGTCAGATTTCCTTTGAGTGGCAGAAAATCCCTGCCCTGCACTCGCTGCCCAGTGAAACATCCAATAACAGATGCCTACAGAGTGCCAACAACAGGAGACTGCCCTTGCAGTTTCTGGTTTTACTACTACTGCTGTTATATTTCAGTCTACTGTCTTAAATCAGAGTCTGATAGAAACTAAACAGAAGCATATTTACAAATGTTTCTGATAAAATATATATATATATTTTTTTAAAACTGGAAACTGTTTTGCAGACATTTTTTCAGCTATCTTAATTTTGTCAATCACTATTAAAAAAAACCCTCTTCTACATGCTTTGCAGTCATTAAACCATATAGCTGACTTTGGTTAAGTTTAAATTCATTATTTTGCTTAAGGTGGATTCTCTCTGGTTACTCATTCTTCTTCTTACTGTCCAGTGAAATGCATGCTAGATTGATTGGCGATTCTAATAGTCACTCTGAGTTAGGCCTGTGTTATTGTGATGACTCAGCCTTTCACCCTATGACGTCAAGAATAGGCTCTGGCACCACTGCCACCTTAAAACTGGACAAGCAGCTGGATGGCTAAATGGATGGATGTTGTTTACTGTGATTAGTATCGCCTCGTTTTTGCTGAAGTATACCTTTCTGCAGTTTTTTTCCCCATTTCTTTTAAAGGATGGACGCAATAATCAAGTTTGTAGTACAAGAAAACTGAGGGACTAATTAAAGGAAGATTTTACAGGAATGTTGCATGTAACACGTTAGTTTAAAGTCTCACATAGTTGTTGAATTGGGTTGATTTTGATGCATCTACCCAATGGATTGCTGGAGAGATGTAGCATTTTCATCCTAAAGGAGACTACAAATTAAAAAAACAAAACAAAAATAAGATGTAACACTTCCCTTCAAGGGAACAAGTGTACCTGAAGTACATCACCAAAATACCCCATAACAGAAACACTGGGTCCTGACACTGTCGGGGTCAAGGGTTTCAGTCTTTCCTTTAATTTGTCACCCATGTTGCATCTATCTACACATACGCCCCCGCACACAGATACATATTTGGAGCGAAGCTTCCTTTGTTGCGCACTCACTATATTATTGATGGTTTCCTATTGAAGGAAGCAGAGACTGTAATCTATCAGAGTTTCCTGTGTTCCCTTCAATAAAACCCAGATGTTCAGCTCAGTTCAGAAAAGGTACCTGGAGGCACGCACACTGAGGATCTTAGTGGTAAGCAGCTTTATGCGAACAATCTTTTCTGTGTTTTAATGATCTCATAATTACATAATTCATTTTATTTTGATGTGAATTTCTGCTGGGTCAGTAGATCAGCAGCTTGTTTCACTGGAGACTGTCAGTGTCAGTTACTTTGACTTAGTGACAGGTCAACTTGGCAGTGATGAGAGCTGAACTACTGAAGCGCAGTGCTGGACGGCTCTTTCATAACATCGCAGCACCGTAATTAAAGTGCATTGCTGATCGTTTTACCTCGCATAAAATTCGTTGTGTATTAAGCAGCGGAACATATCCTGTATTTATGCATACTAAAATAAATGTTACTACCCGTGGGCTTTTGAAGTTGATCAGATTTATATTTGTGTCAACTTTTGCTTAATATCTTTTTTCTTTTATTTTGTCTTGTGTTTTTAAAGAGGCATTTAGCATTACTATCAGCTTACTATTTAGGATACATGGATTTTTTGGTGCTCAATATATCCCTGTCATGAACAAGATTAATGGCTCTTAAAAAGAAACAGCAGCAGATTAGATAGTGGTGGCTGAATTTAGATTTATCATGAGCACAGAGGATGTGGCCAAGGCCAGAAATGGCTCTGACTGGAAGTCACAGATATAGGGACAAACATTCAGGAAATTAGGTGTCCATTGGGACATTTACCATATATCCTATCGAGAGGTGCAGTGCCTGAGGGGTGGAGATTTTGCACGATTTTGCATGAGGAAACATTCTGTTGTAAATTAAAGATGGATCAGTCATTAGAGTGGTTGTGGTCGCTGTCAATTTAAACAGCTAGATGTGGGAATCTTCATCGGTTTTATAGCCTTCTTACTGATAAAGACATTAACCACCTGTCTCATCATCTTTCTACCAAGTAAAAGCCATGAAACTAAGCGCCAGTAAACTGACTGATAAACATTGCAGATGGTTTTTCATTTGTTTTGTAAATTAATGGTTTGATAATACTGGCATTGGTGCTTTTGCTCACATTAAACTAAACTAAAATGAGCATGATACCCCTTTTGTATCTAATTTCACTGATGGGTTGCTTCTTTGGCCTAGAGCCTGGAGGAACGGTGTAATCGTATCCTGAGAAACATGGAGGCCTCCCTGACAGCCCGGGATCGCGTTGGCATCCAGGATTTTGTTCTCCTGGACACCTACACGAGTGAGACTGCCTGCCTGGACAACCTGAGGAAACGGTTCCACGAGAATCTAATTTACGTGAGTCTTTCCTGTGTGGTGTCATTTTGGGTAGCCTTTCACTTTCGCTTACTCTAATTAAACATTATGCCCTCAACCTTCAACCCCACAACGCCCTAATGCTGCGTTGTCTTCTGCTGAATCGGGCTCTGCGTGTTGCTGAATCAGCAGCTCTGGTTCTTTTCATTTGCAGAGTGAGCACTATAAAGGTCAGTGCTACCCACTGGGTCATGACAAGTGATTAACTGAACTTATTTCTTTTGCTAAAATTACTTATCATTGTTAAGCTACATGGACAGCACATTGCCAGGAACCTTCTCATAATGTCACGTAATGTTCAAGGAAAACAATCATCAAAAGCAAGAGTTGCAGACCATAAGTTATTTTCCTTGTCTTTCTCCACAGACTTACATTGGGACTCTTCTCGTCTCAGTCAACCCATATAAAGAGTTAGACATCTACAGCAAGAAGCAAATGGATACCTACATGGGAGTCAACTTCTTTGAGCTGCCGCCTCACATGTAAGAGTTGTTTCTGGCATGTCATTTGTGTAGACTGTACATAAAAGATGTACTTAGCCACCGTGACGTCAGTGGTTTGTGGATTAGCACTCTGAAACTTCAGATCGGCCTTTTGACCTTTGACAACTTTGACTTGATCATGTTTTAGAGAACAGGGTGGTGTTTAAGGGATCAGCTAACGCTACCTAGTTTGGTTAGCAAGGCGCTTCTGTAGACTGGGTCGTAAACTGATATTGTTTCATTCATGACAAAAAAAGGAGCACAGACATTTCAAACTGCAATCCATACTATTTATCACATAGTTAAGGTTACAGTTTGGACTCATCCACCCTGGTACTGTGTATTCAAAAAGTTATCACAAAACCACAAACACTGCTGTGCTTCAGTAAAGTGGCTCCATTTAGCTGAGGGCAACAGCTAGAAGATCTAGTCACTTGTGCTGACATCCACCATCATCCATCCATCTGTTCATCCATCCATTTTCTGCCTCTTGTCTAGGCCTAGCAGTATAAACAGAGTCCAGACCTCCCTCTTCCTGGCCACAAGAAAGAAACCCAAACCATTTTTTGTTCCAGGCTGTAAATGTGTTTAATTCTGTTCTAAAGCTTCGTGTGAAAATTCAGTTTCTTAATGATCAGATTTATTTGACATGCCTTTATTCCATATTAAAATATCTCAGCAAATGAAAGAACAAATGGATTTATGATTCCTAGCAAATGAATGAATCCTACTGTCTTTGCAAATCCCTGACCTACCTGTAGATCACGCAAAGTTGACATTTGGTTGATAGACTTTAACCATCTTGACAATTACCGAATGGACATTGATGGTCCCCAGAAGACTGAACTGGGTGATTGTAATACATTAATGTGAGATACAATATGACTAAATCAGCCTCAGTTATTGCATTTTCTGGTGATTAGTAAATACAAGTACGGTAAAATTAAATCTTGAGCACCGTTAACATGTAACTGGTAGAAATACCATGTTAGAATAGACTAGAATAGAATAGAATAGAATTCAACTTTATTGTCATTGCACATGCACAGGTACAGGGCAACGAAATGCAGTTTCATATTAGCAATATGACTGTGAATATGCTGACAATCACAAAAGCATTATAGCTCAGCTTCAAAGAACTCTTTGACTTGATGGATTGCCTCATCTTAAAAATAAAAAAAATGTGATTTTGTTGGCCTCTGACCTCTCGCTGTGCTTTCAGTTATGCGCTGGCAGACAATGCCTTCCGCACAATGATGTCTGAGTTCAACAACCACTTCATCCTCATCTCAGGGGAGAGTGGGGCCGGAAAAACAGAGGCCTCAAAGAAAATCCTTCAGTTCTATGCTGTCAGCTGTCCAAGTACCAAAGTCCTCAACAATGTCCGTGACAGACTGCTTCTTTCCAATCCCGTGCTTGAGGTCAGTGTCCTGGATGTACGTGGTAAAGCTTCTGCTATGCAAGATCCTGTGCAGTTTTTTTAAAACACAATTTCTTCCTTGTTCTGTTTTCAAATTTCAGGCTTTTGGAAATGCCAAAACCTTGAAGAATGACAACTCAAGCCGCTTTGGAAAATATATGGACATCCAGTTTGACCACCAGGTAGACAAATCTAAATCATGTTGCAATGCCTAAGGTGAAACCTTAGGTATTTAGTCTTCCAAATTATAAAAAACAAAAACAAAACAAAAATATAAAACTCGTGTCTAAAACCTTAGGCATTTACTACATGTTAAAGATTACCTTTTCACTTTCAGGGTGGTGCAGTTGGGGGTCACATTCTCAGTTACCTGCTGGAGAAGTCCCGCGTGGTCCACCAGAACCACGGAGAAAGAAACTTCCATATATTCTACCAGCTGGTGGAAGGAGGAGAAGAAGATCTGCTCCGCTGGCTTGGTCTAGAGAGAAACTGCAAGCACTACCGCTACTTGGTGCAGGTCAGGGAAATAATGCACTACATTCATGCTGCTTATAACCCCCCCCCCCAAAAAGCCGACATCTTTACTGAACTTTTTAATTGATTTTTTCAGGGGAATTGTGCCAAAGTCAGCTCTATCAATGATAAAAGTGACTGGAAGACGGTACGGAAGGCCCTGTCTGTTATAGACTTAAGCGAAAGTGACATTGAGGTGAGGATGCACATTAAGTCTTTGTACAGTCTTTGCATTGGAGATTAATTTAAAACCATTTATCTCTGGATTTCATACAGAACCTCTTTGGAATAATTGCCAGCGTGCTCCACATGGGAAATATAAAGTTCGAGGCAGATGCTCGAGGATACGCCATGCTTAACAACAACCAGGAGATGCAATGGGTGTCAAAGGTAAAATCCACGAAAACAGCAGGTAGTATAAACAATTTGTCCCCCTCCATGCAACTTTCTGATGATACCGCGAAGAAATTTGATGCCACATGATTTGGTTTTCTATTCTGGTTGCAGTTGCTGGGGATTCCTAACCAGGTGCTACAACAGGGCTTAACCCACAGAAAGATCGAAGCCAAATCAGAGGAGGTAGCATATACATTAACTTATAAAATAATTTTAACTTGCTTGAAATGCTAAATTACCTTAATTGACATTATTCTGATCTTAAAGGTATTTAGTCCTTTCTCTGTGGACCATGCAGTGTATGCCAGGGATGCCCTTGCCAAAGCCATCTACGGCCGCACTTTCAGCTGGCTAGTCAACAAGATCAATGAGTCGTTAGCTAACATGGTGAGCAACAAAGCAACCCAACTTATTGTTCTCACAGAAAGAGGGAGTGATTTGGGCTAACAAGGTTAGGAAGCAGTCCTGAGGTAGTCTACTGACAGATTTTGAATCTGCAAACATCTGATTTGAATATCTGGCAGTCTTTTTGGGCACAGTGTAATTTTATTGGCTCAAAGTAAAGTCAGCACATGAGCTTGAAATGCTTTAGAAGTGCTTGTCTACAGCATGTCTGATCTCAGTGTTAAAACCCTGTCCTATTATATGTGCACTTCTATATAAAGGACTCTTCCAGGAAGACCGTGATTGGCCTTCTGGACATCTATGGGTTTGAGGTTTTCAGTGTAAACAGGTGAGATCATGCACAGAGAGACTGATTCTTCAGTAGAAAAGGTGTCAAATTAAAGACAGTGACAATGACTAATTTCTGTTTTATAGCTTTGAACAGTTTTGCATCAACTACTGCAATGAGAAGCTGCAGCAGCTTTTTATCGAGCTGACCCTGAAATCAGAGCAGGAGGAGTACGAGATGGAAGGAATCGAAGTAATACGATTATTCAGTCAATTTGATTCACATATGTGGGC
Organism: Haplochromis burtoni; assembly: GCF_018398535.1. NCBI lineage: Eukaryota > Metazoa > Chordata > Actinopteri > Cichliformes > Cichlidae > Haplochromis > Haplochromis burtoni. The sequence goes on from NW_024582543.1 coordinate 955,854, forward strand.
TCAAGAACAGCTGATTTACAAGAAGAATATAATGTTCTTCTGTTTTTTTCTCTCTTTTACACAGTGGGAACCTGTGCCATATTTCAACAACAAGATCATCTGTGATCTCGTGGAGGAGAAATTCAGAGGAATCATTTCTTTACTGGTAAAAAAGGCATCACATCAAATACTGTGCTGATGAACCAAAACATGCCATAATTCCCGCTGTCCTCTCATAGGATGAGGAATGTTTGCGGCCTGGAGAGGCCACAGATCTCACCTTCCTGGAAAAGATGGAGGACAAGATTGGTGGCCACCCTCATTTTGTCACGTGAGTTTTTACAGGTGACATGTGGTGAATTAATGTTGTCAACAAACAATCAAACTACAAGTATAATACAAATCTACACTAACTACATTTCCTGCAGACACAAACTTGCAGACCAAAAGACGAGGAAAACTCTGAAAAGAGGAGACTTCCGCCTCCTCCACTACGCTGGGGAAGTTACATACTGTGTTGTTGGTAAGACGTTAAATACTATTGATATTTTTTTTTCTGTTATAATGCCACTGAATTAGTCAGTGTAACAACAGAAAAATGCTGAAATGCATCTATAGTGTCATAAACCCGGTGAACTGACTGCATGTTTACAGACGTACTACAGAGCAAATAGCTTCACTCTTGAAGCTTCTTTTTGTTCTTTAAACTTTCAGGATTCTTGGACAAAAACAATGATCTTTTGTATCGAAATGGGAAAGAGGTAATTTAACTGTTATGTAATTTAACCCAGTAAAGATGACAGTTTGGTGGATGGTGATTCCTCATTACAAAAAACGTGACTTCTAGTAACCCTATTAAATAATGCAAACAGGAACTGAAATGATGCCTACAAATGTGTAACTGCCTAACCTTTTAGATGCTCACAGTTTTCCTGTTCTCTTTAGGTTATGCGGCAGTCCAAGAACGCCATCATCAAACACTGTTTTCCTTCTACTGAACCGGATAGCAAGAGGAGACCTGAAACTGTAAGAGCAATACAAGATATAGAAACTCGGTGTCTCACCAATGTCAGTGAATTTAGGAGTAATCGGCCACTTTCCTGTGACTCCTCAGGTAGTGACTCAGTTTAAGAATAGCCTGGTGGGTCTGACTGAGATCCTAATGATGAAAGAACCCTGGTACGTCCGCTGCATTAAACCCAATGAAGCCAAGCAGCCAGGTGAGGCCTTGAGTATCAAAAATCTGGTATTTCTATAAAGAGACATCCTAGTCAGTCTAGATTTAATCAGCACATGCTGCTGCTGACCTCTTAGTGTTGTGGTGTCTCCTGCAGGACACTTTGATGACGTGTTGGTAAGGCATCAGGTGAAATACCTGGGACTGATGGAACACCTGAGAGTCAGGCGTGCTGGTTTTGCTTATCGTCGCAAATATGAAATCTTTCTCCAGAGGTAGCACGCTGGCACTCCTCTAACCTTCAGTTAGTTACGTTAATCTTTTTCATGCAAAATGAAAAACAAAAACAAAAATCAGGATTCTTTTGTCTTTTGCTAACCTTCTGTGCTCAGGTATAAACCTCTGTGTCCTGACACTTGGCCCAACTGGAAAGGAACTGCAGCAGAAGGTGTGAGGTGTCTGATCAAACACCTGGGCTATAAATCTGATGAGTACAAGATGGGAAGGTAGGCAGAACGGATGAGTATCATATTTCAGATGGGTACTGCTGACTAACCTGGAAAAAGACATTTTTGGAAATCTCTCTGTTTGCCTTCATCGCAAGGACAAAGATTTTTATCCGCCACCCGAGAACTCTGTTTGCAACAGAAGATGCTTTTCAAGTCTGCAAACACAAGCTGGGTGAGATATTGCGCTGAAAATTTATTTTTGTTTCTATAGTAAACATCAACAACCTTTTCAACCTTTTAACCTTTACTGCAGCAACAAGGATTCAGGCAAAGTACAAAGGCTACAAGGTGAAAGGAGACTATCTAAAACAGAGAGAGGCTGGTAGGCCATGACATTTGTTTATAACCTATTAGTTAATGGTCCAGAACCATCTTGATTTATCAGCTCCTACTACACTTAAAACACGTTAAACAAACAATGACTTGTCTAATCAAAATAGCCACAAAGATTGAGACCTGCTGGAGAGGGATGATGGCTAGGAGGGAACGTCAGAGGAGAGCATGGGCTGTCAAGGTCATCAAGAAGTAAGTTAACATGTTTGACAGTTAAATGGCTGCTGATGCTTGCAGGTGGGTGTAATGGCTGTGAGAGAGCCATTTGGGAACTTTTATTAAGTGAGGTTACCGATCTATTGATTTGTTCCAGGTTCATTAAAGGTTTCATGAATAGACATCAACCGGCCTGCACTGACAACAGCGAGTACCTGACCTTTGTGAGGCACAGCTACCTCACGCGGCTCAAGGAAAACCTTCCCAAAACCATCCTGGAAAAAGACTCTTGGCTCACTCCTCCTCCTATATTGCAGGAAGTGAGTGATATTTAAATGTCAGGCTGCATTTTTTGTAATATCACATAACAGAGCCCGTTCAACACTCCTGTTCATCCTCCAGGTTTCCCAGGTCTTGAAGAAGATCTACATTCGCCACATGGTGAGGAAGTACGTTCGAGGGATCACTCCCCAAAGGAAAGCACAGGTACAATCCGTCGTACGTGAGCAGGAAGTTCAATAAATGTATAACATAACCTAAACTTGCTCTGCCTGTCACCAGTGTTTTTATACCTACATTCTTGATTTCTTGATTTTCTACATATTTGTCACACTTAAATGTTTCAGATTATCAAAGAAATCCTAGTATCAGACAAGCATAACTTGAGTAAATACAATTTTTTCCATTTATTAGGGCAAAAAATCTCTCCTAATCCACCTGTCTCTATGTGACATTGCTCCCAAACCTAAAACTGGTTGGATTAAGGTTCAGGCTTTGACTAGACCACTCCAAAACCTTTATCTTGGTTACTTTTCTGAGCCACCCAGAGGTTGACATGTTAGGCAGTGGCTCTCACTGTGGTTCAGTGAAGTCCCAAAGCCAAAAATATCGCTTTGTAATTCTTTCCAAACTGATACATGTCAATGACTTTGTTTCTCATTTCTTCTTGGGTTTCTTTACATCATGACACGATGTGTTATTTCTGGAAGCAGTTTGTGCAACAGATTTCCAAGGTTGATCTTAAAATACTCTCTGTTTAACATCTTCTTTGCAGTTGCTGTTAAAAGCACAGACCAGCGCCTTGTTCAAAGGGAAAAAAGAAAACTATCCCTTCAGTGTGTGCAGACCATTCGCAGACACCAGGATCTGTAAGACTACAGTACTATTAAAGTGGACTTACATGCATAAAATAGATAAGACTACAGTAGTTTATGTGATTTGAAATGGAAGACAGAATATATAACACTAATCTGCTACAGTTTGACGAATGCATGGACTTGTTTACTGGCAATTATTGTTGTTTCTGCAAACCCTCTCCTGCTGCTAAATATATGATGGACTGAGCGATTGCTGTTCTCACTGTTGTCACTTTGTTAAGGTGCAGAAGATATAAGCATCAAGGTGCTTCAGATGATTCAACATGAGAAAGTCAAGGTAAATTATAATATTAGTATTTAGTCAGCACACTGTCTTTGACGTGTGTGTGGTTGTCTGTTTGTTTGTTTTTTCACCTTCTCTGATCTTTGAGCGGGACCTCCACAGTACAGCGTACCTGTGGTGAAGTACGACAGGAACGGGTTCAGACCTCGACTCCGGCAGCTCATCTTCACCCAGGAAGCTGCCTACCTGGTGGAAGAGGCTAAGATCAAACAGCGGATAGATTACAGCTCACTGAAAGGTAACAAGTGAGGAGATAAAACAAAGAAAACATTGTTATCTGCAGTATATAAACATACAGTTATTTTATCAGTATTTTAAGGTTAACCTTGTTTTTGCAAGGTGTGTCAGTCAGCAACCTCAGTGACAACTTCCTGATTCTTCATGTCACGTGTGATGACAGCAAGCAAAAGGTACCTGCACACCGCTGTCCACAGCCATCTTAAAAGTTTTAACATTATACCGTTTATACTCTACAGATGGGCAACCAATAAAATGAAAAACAAAACTCAAATGTTAAACCCTAAAGTGAGTGGATGTGGAAGATCATGCTGTAGGGAGGGCCAGGGAAGGATTACCACAAATCAGTACAAAGTTGTTCTAAGTGGTCACTGTTACCCTTTGGTCAAACATTTCTGTACTAAAGCAGTGGTCTCTTCCAGTGTGATAATGCCTTCAATCAGTAGGACACAAGAGTTCGCTAAATAGCTTAATGAATATGAAAATGATGTGAATCATTTAGTGTCTGGACTTCACAACCGCTGGCACCATTATTAAAACACCAAGGACATTTAAAAACATTTTGGAGTGTTTTTCTTATAATGATCACTTTCAGGTCTTTAAATTTAAGATGAAAAATATCCAGTATATGTACAAAAGTACTGGGCTAACTACACATTACAGCTTGAGGAGCCATGGAAACCCTCACCATGAAGCTCCCAGTGCAGTTTTTGTGCTGATGTTAATCCCAGAGGAGGTTTGGAGCATTGCAGTTACTGAGTCAGGAGAACAATGGCAAATTTTATGGAACACGAGCCCCAGCAAACCTGCTCTGTAACTTAATACAGTCTGTCATAGATGAGTCACTGTTGATCCTTATGGAAGCTTGTTTCTGCATCTGAATTTTTTTCTTTGACTCAAAAAACATTTTCCCTACCCGTAAGTCAAAATTTTGTATTACTATCTCATAATTTTAATGTAAGAACCCAAATTTTTATGGTTTTGGTCTGTTTTTTGGGGTCAGTTTAAAAAAAATTTCTCAGTAGTTTGAGTTAGTAATTCTCAGCCCAACACTCAGCCTAAATTTGAATTGGTAAGTCAAAATCTTAAAATAACAATCTGAAATTTGGACTTTTCAGTGACAAAAACAAACATTCATATTTCCTAAATGCTTCCACTTTTGTTTAAATACTTAATAAAGCTGATCTTGGGATATCTAGGAAGAAAGAAATTTCACTACCTGACTTGTTACAATGGTTGGGTCCTATTATCACACAAGTGTCACACTTGAATTCAGTGAGCTCTTTAAAACAACCTGTTATTTCACAAATGTTTGTAAAAGCTGACTGTGGTAAAGGAACTGAAAACACCTGAATTCAAAGATTAAAAGGTGTCGCCCGGTACTTTAGTCCATATAGCGTACGTCAAATATGTCTAAAGAAACTGTTGGAGAGACCATAAATTAAAGCAGTTCATGTCTGCCATTTAGATTCCAGAGGAAAAGTCACAACATTTAACAGAGCACTGATTTGTCCTTTCAGGGTGATCTGGTTCTGCAGTGTGACTTCCTGTTTGAAGCCTTGACTAAGCTGAGTGTTATTGTTAACAAGCAGAACTGCATCCACGTGGTGCAGGGCAGGTACAGAGTCTGCATCATGTGTGGCAATATTTGAATTTGAAATATGAAAGTGGTAAAAATCATAAATAATAAAAATCATAAATAATCATAAATAATTATATATATATATATATTTTTTAAATGCAGCGTGCGGTTTGACATTCAGCCGGGCAGAGAGGGGTTTGTCGACTTCAAGAGTGGCCAGGAGTCGATGGTCTACAGGGCAAAGAACGGCCATCTGATGGTGGTGAGTCTGTAATTCAGACAATGACAACTTATTACTGAAAACATGAGCAACTGACTGAGCTCTTTGTGTTTTTAGGAGTCAACAAAAACCAAGTCAAGATGAAGATGCCAGTGCTGTGGGATTAATGGTGCTCCTTAAGCCTCAGAGTTGCGACAGCCATGCTTACCCTGTAATCCTGTAATACTTTTGCATCTTCATTAAAATGTTATACAATGAAGTATATTCTGTTATTACCCAAATGCTGCCAATAACTTAGCTGTAGAAAGTTCTTACTTACAATGTCAGCAGCTCTCCTTGTTCATGATATTTGGATTTGAAATAATCTCTATGTAAACAAACAGATTCATGTATGTACACTGTATTATATATACAAAATATTCATAGAATTACTTGATAACAGTAAAGAAATATATGTGTGCAAAGCCATGACTGTAACATTTATAATACCTCAGTCATGTTGTACCTTTATATTAAAAACATCCTTGTTGTGGCAATATCGTCAGATTATGGTTTATTCTAGCAGAGGAAACTCCAATGAATTGTACAGATTATGTTTATGTAGTACATGCTGCTCTTACACAGGTCTGAAGTACATTTACAGCACACTAACTCAGTCAATACAGTCTCAGATACGAATTAAGCCACTCTCTAACCTGTTTTTCTTAGATATGTTATTATCAACATAATGATAACATCACGCAGACTGAAGAAGTCTAGGAGGCCACTGGACCAGCTTGACTTCCTGGTCATTAATGTGATCGTGGCTCAAGAGTTGGGCGTTCGCCTTGTAATCGGAAGATTGCCTTATTGTCTCGGTCGTTGTGTCCTTGGGCAAGACACTTCACCCGTTGCCTACTGGTGGTGGTCAGAAGGCCCGGTGGCGCCAGTGTCCGGCAGCCTCGCCTCTGTCAGTGCGCCCCAGGGTGGCTGTGGCTACAATGTAGCTTGCCATCACCAGTGTGTGTGGATGACTGGTTGTGTAAAGCCCTTTGGGGTCCTTAGGGACTAGTAAAGCGCTATATAAATACAGGCCATTTACCATTTACCATTTATTAATGTGCGTCAGTGTGATAACTTCAAAGGCCGGAGCTCCCTCTACTGGACGACTCATGATCCTACAGCAGTTTTACAGCTACTGCGTTTATAGTGGTGCCTCGCTATAGCGCTGTTCACCTTTCGCGGCCTCGCTGTTTCGCGGATATTTTGTGCGCAATTTTGCATGCTTTTTCTTTCCTTTTCTTTCCTTATTTTACAGCGCTTTGTGTTCTGCGTCCTGATTGGCTGTAGACCACTGTCAATCAATCTCGTGCCGTGTCTCCTGCACAGAGCGCGTTCAGCTTGTCAAATTTACATAAATCTTTGATCGCTAGCAGTGTGACTCTGAAGTGCTGTACTGTGTGTTTGTAAGTTTTCTCCCCAACAAACACAACAATGTCGATGAAAGATTTTTGCACCGTCAAAGGCGCCTGCGGGTGTTTTTGGTTTCATTCTATAATACTGGACTTAATTTTCTACAAAGGTTTGAACTTTGAGAGTGTTTAAACAAGAGGGAAAAGCGTGAAAATGTTCATGTCTGTCTGAGAAAAGTGCATAAAGTGTGTAGTGAGGGGGTTTACAGCCTTAAAACATCTATAATAATTGTAAAAAATAAAGTTGGCTACTTCGCGGATTTCACCTATCGCGGGTTATTTTTTTAGAACGTAACTCTCGCGATAAACGAGGGACCACTGTACTATAAAACTGTCTGTCTCTGAACTGTGGTTCAAGATTCTGGCACATCAGGATGCATAAAACTGTTTCAGTTAGTTAGTAAGTTAGTTTAATTGCAGGCTGTGATGTTCATGTGGGTTCATGCCCCCAAACCCAATTTTTGTATTAATCATTTGTAAACGTGTAAATAGAAATAAATAGCAAGATACCATTAGCAAACTCTTTGTTTATTCTCCCTTGATCAGTTATTTATTTTACTTTATTTCACGCCCTCTTGCAGAGGCACTTTGCCCCACCACTAGAGGCCCGCACTAGAGAACCACTAACTAAAATACTCTATTGTGTTTTATTGAAGATGGTTAACATTTGTTCTTTTATATCTCCATATCTGTAGATGCATTGCATCTTTAGCTAAATGTGACTATAAATCTTTTCAAGTGTGATTAGTGTGACGCGAGACATCGTTGAAAGGAGGCACGTGAAGGTTAAGCCTTAAATGTTGTCCAGTTGTTGATGATTAAACAGATGCTTGTACACGCAGATTATCAAAGGTCCAAGGTTTAGAAAAATGCTGAGCATATATATATGTGGGACAAAAGTAAAACAGCAGCCAGGAGTGTGTAGTCGAAATCTTGGCTGACAGTTTGGCTCTGTCATGATGGGAAGGTTCACAGCTGTAATAGTTGCCCTTCTGTTTTCATGCATCTCCAGCACATCAGGTAAGTGCACTGTATGATATATATATATAACAACATCATCAAGAAATGTGCGGTCTCTGGTTTTCAATCATGATGTAGTGAGTAGTAAATTTGCAACAACAGTTCTCACAAAAAAGCCTATATATTTTAAATGATACAACTTTACTATAACAAAATAATGTAAAACTGATTAAAATATTTCGTGAATCCATCATAATGTTCGATAATGAGCCAAATCAGCTGAATCAACACTTTAATCCACATGTTAGAGTGGAATATTTTGCCTAATCTTTCACACAAGACTCCACACCTGAGCTTCTGTCATTTATTTTGAACAGGACAAACATGTGAAAAGAACTGTGGGAAAAACTTGGACTCATGTTCATGCCACACTACATGCACATCTCTGGCGAACTGTTGTGTAGACTATAAAGAGTACTGCGTGGATATATCTCCATATTCTGGGTCTCTTTTTGGTGGCACAGATTTTATTATACTTGATGCAAGTTTCGAAACGGCTTCAGAGATTGAATGCAGGTAAGACATCTGTAGTTCTGTAGAGCTTATAAGTGGACACTGAGCTAACATTTTATTCATGTAAAATAACCGAATCCAATGGACTTTCATGGACAACTGTGTTATTTATGTTAACATTAAAGAGTTTAAATACAGATCAGAACCCTGCTAATCATTCTTTTATTATGGCAGGTTCAATGGCAACATTAGTACGGTGGGATATGTGGATGACGGAGGGACAGGCCATTGTATCTCCCCGCTGTTATATGAAACAGGATGGATTCCTTTTGAGATTTCATCAGACAATGGCACTACATTCACTAGAGCCGGAACTTGGCTTTCAGGTATAATACCCGCTAGATACTCTAATGAGTGTTATTAGAACCCATCATTTTCCATTTGATATGGAGATCACATTAACCATGATTTTTTGTGCTGTTGCAGTTCATACCGGTAAGCTAGATTCTAAGTTCAAGGCGATTCTGGACAACTCAACAAAATGGCAGTACTATGGCACACCTAATGTTGGAGGCACTCTTGAGATGACGTGGAATACCTCTTTAGTGAGAGCAGAAAAGGTCAATATAGAGCTTTGGGGATACAGGGAGACAGGTTGGTGAAGTTCTCTACATACACTTTATAGCTCACATGAGTTCGTTGACTGGAGAAATACATGATTTTAACCACAGTGTTTCTCTGTAGGAGAGCCCTATACAGAGTACTGGCTGGGTGAATGGCATTATTTATACTCTCTTGCAAAGGATCATCCTAACAATGGCTCCTTCAGCTTTTTGCCCAAACCAGCAGAGAACAGCTTTTCATCTTCGGAGCTCGGCTCTGTGCGCGTCAGCTCCAGCAGCCATCCTGACGGCATGTGGTACGTGCAAACACTCTCTGTGGTATATAGGCGACTGTTTTAGTGATTAAGGATTTTCATCGTCCAAAGATCAATATTTATTAGCATTTAGTGTTCCACTGTGTGGCGAATGGGGATAGGTTCCTTTCACCCTCCTTCTCTAAATGTAAAAAAGCCTCTAGTCTTTGGTGTGTGCTTTCTGATATTTCTAAAGTAATGAATACACATATTTTGTTTGATTATACACAAAAGAAATTATACATGGATATAAATTTCACCTCTGCCAAAAGAATGCCCTAAATCCTACAAGTTCAAGCCTGAAAAATATTTAAGTCTAAAAATTTAATTTCTACATGTAATATCTCTTTTACAATTGAGGTATACAAAAAGTTCCGTTGGTTATGCTCAGGAATGTCCAGGCAGCGTGGACCGAGGATCACGCTCTGGCGTGGCATCTGGAGGAGAATTTCAGGAAGGACTCAGCAGGCTGGGCCCTGGATAAATGTCTGGCATGGGACGAGCTGGAAAATCAGCTGCCCAACTTCCTCAGTGAGATCATAGACTGCCCCTGCACGCTGGCTCAAGCGAGAGCAGACACAGGCAGGTTTCATGTAAGTGAGAGAAGCAGAAAATAAAAACTTGGTTGCACATATTTGTAACAGCAATGCAAAAACGGTACTTTTTAAGTCTAACTGCTAAGGAAGAAGGGAACAACTACAGACAGTAAAAAGGAAGCACAATGGAGAACGCATGAGAACCTAACAGACAAAACAAAGAACACAGTCAAACTGAGGCTATAAATACACACGAGGTAACGGGCTAAGTGGAAACGGGAGGGAAACTAAACACAGCAAAACACAGTTAAGGTAAATAACAGGCAGGAAGTAAAACCAGAAACAATGCATGGGAAACAAAGTAAAACATGGGAATAAATAGAAACACTGAACACAAATTAACTGAACACTGGACAAAGAGATGAAGAGAGACACTGGAAAAAAAAAAACCTCATGCATAGAAGCTGGAACTAAAAAAAGCCTAAAAAATATATTTGGGATTTAGGGGACTGAGAGATCATCAGCAGTTTAGATTTCTAATGCAGAAACTAAACGTGTATAATTACTTCACATGTCTATGATGATTATCAGTAGCTGTTATCGTTTGTAAATGGTCATTGCTTATCAGTTTATGAAGGTCTCTCTTAATTATTTATGAGAACATGAAAGCTGAACATTTCAGATGTTATTGCCTCACAAATAAGGATGTTATAATATAATCAAAAATTTGTATGGTTTTATTGTTCATGGAATAATTAAGCTTCTGGACTGGGTTACAACACCTCTACCCATCATCCACAGCACTTGCTATTTTCAAACGGGAAGCTGATCTCCTTACTTCAGGTTGCACAATAGAAAGTTATTCACAAACTGCAACATAACATCTCCATTTTTTCAACAATAAGCCGGACATGGGATATGTTTTCAAAGTTACAGTGAACACGTGATCACAGTGAATTGCACATTTGGCTGCCAGGTCACAGACATTTTATCTTTCTCCTCAGACTGACTATGGGTGTGATATAGAGAAAGGGAGTGTGTGCACCTACCATCCTGGGAGTGTTCACTGTGTGAGGGCTATACAAGCCAGGTGAGTCTTCTGGTTAGAGTGGTGCCCAGAGTTCAAGTATTTTAAACCCCACATATGCATTCGAATTAGGAAAATACGTAGCATATGTGCAGAATAAAGTTTTTTTTTTCATTTTAAAGTATTTGTTTTAAGTTAAAACAAATCATATAACAAAATAGGGCTCATGTTTTCACTTGTTTATTCTTATATTTGGGCTGATAGTGAGCAGTAGTACACTTTGTACTTTCATTACCATATATCCACTTACTGTCAGGGCGCTGCAGTTAAACATCATGCATTACACCAGTTAAGTTTTGATGTAGGTACTAACCATAGCCCATAACCCATAACTATAACTAACTAGCTAAATGACTAACTATAGTCCTACTCAATAAATGCACAACAGTTGGGGTGACTGTGGCTCAGGGGGTTAGGAAGCGCATCTGTTGCCGGTTCGATCCCCGGGCTCTCTGTCCTGGTCATTGTGTCCTTGGGCAAGTCACTTTACCCTACCGCCTGGTTTTGGCCAGAGTGGCCAATGGCGCGATATGTCAGCCTCGCTTCTGTCAGTCTGCCCCAGGGCAGCTGTGGCTACAACCGTAGCTGCCTCCACCAGTGTGTGAGAGTGAATTCAGATTAATTCCAATTATGTTAATGAAACACACACATGTATATCATCCTCGCCAGATACAGTCAGTGTCATGCATTCCGAGAATATAATATTTTCTATTATATCCAGTCTAGACTATGTCTAGTCTTTGTGGCAAAATCTTTATTTATGATCGCACGCACACCTCTGTTGTACAGTAGCTTATTTTTGAGGTTACTTTATTGATAAAACATTGCAAACAAACTCCTACTCACTGTCTAACTTGCACTTGGTTTGTTTGAGTTGAGCTTTTGATTTTTCAACGTTGGATCAGTTTGTGTCGCTCCTATGCTCCTGTCTCATTAATTAGATTAGTGCAAAGTTTATTTCTGTTGGTTACATTTTTAAGATTGCACCTAAAAATACACAAAACGTTTTGTGTTTTGGCCTAAAAAGTGGTCATCATACTGTATGTATTAGAGAAACATAGTCTTGCATTTGGATTTATAAATACATATTTAGAAAATTCTCAGAATTTCCTTTTTAGCTTATTATTTATTCACGCATGTAAAAAAATGCCAACACTCTAGAAAAAAAGTCAGATATGTTAAAAACAGTATCATGCAGTATTATGTTCTTGTTATAAGCTTGTGCTGCCCACTAGAATGACTGTGGAGTCTTGTTTAAATTGGGTTTTTTTGCCTTTGGCTTTAACAGATTTTACTGACACTGTTTGGGAAATTTGTCCACAGTCCCAAGTACGGAGCAGGACAGCAGTGCTGCTATGACAGCACCGGCGCTCAGGTCCTGACAGCAGACTCGATTGGGGGTAGTACTCCAGACCGAGCGCATGACTGGGGTTCACCTCCTTACAAGAAACCTCCTCGAATCCCTGGACAGTCTCACTGGATATACGATGTCCTCAGCTTCTATTACTGCTGCCTCTGGTCTGACAACTGCCATTACTACTTCAAACACCGGCCCTCCAGTGACTGCAGGCGTTACAAATCCCCCCAGTCAGGTGAGTTAGCCCTGGTATTACAGCGTGTTTCACAGGATTAGTTTTTAATGTCTTTATTTTTGTTGTGTGTTTAATGTCAGCTGTGGTCTTTGGAGACCCTCACTTCATAACATTTGACGGCACTAGCTACTCCTTCAATGGCAAAGGGGAATACACTTTGGTGACATCAGTGGAAAAGCAGCTGACAATCCAAGGCAGAACAGAGCCTGTGACGGGTGAGCCAGTGAACTTTAACACTACCACTGTGAACAATGCTCCACAAATGCTGTCACTGAAGAAAGAAAACTATTACAGCAGTTTATTTACCTGATTATACCACTATTAGAAACAACCAACGCCACAAAGCTGTCATCTGTTGCTATGAGAGAAGCGTCCTCTGACATCATCGAGGTACGGCTGGTCAGTGGTAACAGTGACCTCGAAGTGCTGCTCAACCAGAAAACGCTCTCATTTACTGAGCAGACCTGGATGGACTTATACGGTGAGAAACTGATTAATCTTATTCCTCACGATGAAACAAACTGGTTTTATTTGGAACCCTTATTAAAAACTGTATTCACTCCGAACATTTTCTTTGGAAGTGAGTGTACTTGTGGGCTCTCGTACTCTTGTAACATTGTGTTTTCTATTGTGCAGCTGATTTTACTTTCAATATCAGTTTGCTAAAAACCCAGTTTTACGCTTTCTTCTGTAAAGATTTGAATTCACAGGTTTCACACGGCGAAATCAAAAAGTTCATACTTGTGTGGAGAAAAAACATCGGCTTCTGTGTCGAAGGCCTTGAGGCCTTGCGTGTACAGCTATGACACTGACTATTATTATGAAGGAGCATGAGGTCTAGAGCCTGACCAGGAGCATCTTCCTTATTATTTCAACATGTACAAGTTTGCGAACAGTGAAACTGCTCCCCATCAGTGCTGACCTCTTCTGCAACGTCTTGACATATGAAGGACAACAGCCAGCCCAAATGTCCTCCACTGTGAGGCAAGCCATTGTGGAGATCTGCAAATGTGCAGTGGCTCGCAGTGCATTGAAACAGCAACGCCAACACAATATTTGCTCAGTAGATGTCCTTTAAAACTCATGTGACTCCTCTATGAATTTCATTTTGAACGGTTGGTGTTTGCATGGAGTGACTTAAATGTAAGAGGCTCAAGGCAACCACCTCGAACGGGATAACAGCCATATACTTATACCAGGTGCTGTCTTATATATTATATAAGTAAAGGCTGAGTACTTCTTCCAACACTGCAGAAATCTATAAAGCACTGTTTTAATGGCACAACCTGTCTTTTATTCTCTCGTAGGTGCATTTCTGTTTTCTCCTACGTCTACAAATGTGACTGTGATGTTTCCCTCTGGAGCCGGGGTGGAAGTCAGACACAGAGAGGGAACCATGACAACCACTGTGCTCCTGCCAGAGGATTTTAAAGACACCACTCTTGGACTTTTGGGAAAGATGAATGGTGATGCCAAAGATGACCTTGTTTTCAGCAATGGGAGTGTTGTGCAGAACTCCAGCAATCCAGAGGAGCTGTTCAGCTTTGGGGCCAGCTGTAAGAAATCGCTAAACCTTTACATCACTAATTTGCGGGAAAACTGCTATTGTTACTTAATTTTTCTGAAGGAAGGGTAACAGTTGGCAAATCTAAGATTTGAGGTGGTTGAAAGACAGAACAGCACTGGTACAGGGATAGAGTGGTTTTCATTGTCGCCTCACAGAATGGAGTCCTGTGCAGGGTTTCCTCTGGGTACTCCAGTTCCTCCCAAAGATATGCATGTTAACGGGTGAATCTGTCCAAGTTGCACCCATGCTCTCAGCCTGTGACAGCGAGACCTTTCCACTGTGATATAATGTGATATAAACATAAACATAAGACCTGAACATATCTTCCAGGTCTGATAAGTGTGATCAGTGTCGAAGTGCTTTAAACTTGCCACAAGGGGGCAATAGCTGTGGTTACAACGATACTTCCTGCCCCTGTAGAAGAATGTGGAGATGCAGCTGTAAACACTTTCCTGAGAAGTTTATTGACCCAGTCAGTTTTTGTTAGGCAGGAGTGTAGAGTGCAATGCTAGCTTTCATGAAAACAGCAGAAAGCTTGGTTAGCAAAGTGCATCGCACATAGACAGATACTGACAAAGTAATATAAAAATAAAACTCTGAAATTTCAATCAAGGAAACTGGAACACAGACTTCTTTAACCGTCGGTTAGTGCAGTCAACTAGACACCAACCCTAACGTTTATGTCATTATTTAAAAGAAATCATCCCTGTTGCTTTGATGGCAAAATTAGGCAAAAAGACTAACCTCAAGTGGTCATCCAAGGAACTGCAGTTTTGTGGTAGGTGGTGGTTGGTTTCATTTTTAATCCTCAAAAGATGTCACATGAATTAAATCCATCAGTTTTTTTGTGATAATCTCCTCTGTCAGGGGTTGTGTCTGCTTTAATACTAAGAGCATGTTTTTCTATGATATTTGTGGTGGGAAATGAAAGTAAAGCTCTGTTTTTGTCTTACAGGGGCAATAGCCAATGAGTCTGCCTTGTTCACCTATGATTCAGAATACTTGTTGGAAACATATTACCGTGTCCCCAGACATGACACCAGTTTTATTCCAGTGTTTTTGGTTCCTGAGAGTCCAGATGATCCACTCGCCAATCAGGCAGCAACGATATGCTCCGGAGGAGGCTCTCAATTCTGTAGGTATGAGTGAAAACTTTGATTAGCCTTCTATTATTATAATAACAAACTGAATGTAAGTGTAATGTTTTTATGAAGCATATCTGCTTCAGATATGTCAGTAAATGTTAAACGGTTAAATAAATGTGTGCTAATTTTGCACATAAAGTTTAATTCGGCTACTAACACACTGATGATGTCACACGTACAGTGCATCTATTATATTATCCTCCACTGGGTGTGAAAACTACACATTGATTGTCTGCCACACACAGGAATACATGAGAAATACTGAGTAGCGTTCTGGGAAATAATATGGTATATGGCACAACTTGTTAAAAGACATAAAATCTCATTTTCTGATCTTTGCTTATGTACTGTAGGTATGACATCCTGGTAGGTCGTAGTCCAGGAATCGGAAATGCTACGAGAATGTCTTTCCAGAGTCATGTTTCTCTTGTAGAGGATCTAAAACCAGGTAAAAAGCTTTAAAAATTATCCAAAAGATATTCCATTGATTATTATGTACCACTTGGTATGACATTGTCATACTTTGCAGTATTATCCTGTGGGTGGCTTTCACCACCTGATAACGGGAAAAAGGAGGGAACCACCTACTTACAAGGAGCTAAGGTGCGGCTTTCCTGCAATGAGGGCTACAATCTCAAAGGATCAGCAGTGCGACTATGCCAGGCCGACGGCCAGTGGTCTGGAGAGGAGACACGCTGCGTGGCTTCCAGTATGGACACATCATGACATCAATAAATGATGAAATCAATAAATAGCGAGATTTTGATCTTCAGAAATCAACACATGATTGGTGACAAATGTGTCCGTCTTTGAGCAGGAGTGTGAAATGCACAAAAATATCATCAAATGACTTTCATACAAGCGTGTCAAATTGTAAAAACAAAGATTTAGCACGAGGATGGATCTGATCAATCATATTACATGCCTAATTTTTAAAATTGCATCACTGGAAAAATACCTCAGAAGAAGTAGCAGCACTCTTACCTTTTTTTTTTTTTTCTTTTCTTTTTTTTCTTTACCACGGGCCTCCTTTTCATTACTTATTTACTTATTTAGTAGTTACAAACATGCAGTGCAAAGAGATGTTAAGAGACGTGCATCTTCTTACTTCTTCAACTGTAATATATTGCCGGTATTTCTTGTTTGGATTTGTACTATAAACCTTGCGAATAAGCAAAAAAAAAGCTCAGCTTCAGCGCTCACACTTGCCCTGTAACTTCCCAAGGAAATATTGAAGGCTTTTAATTGTTACTCATAGGATTAGACATTCAAGATGTGCATTTATCAGCACCCAGTTCAATCAGATAATATGCAGGCAATGACCTAAATTTGATGAAAAACAGAAGTCTTCACAGAAAAGGCCGAATCAAAGAATGGGAAAGATTGTGCATGCATCCCGCTCTCAAAGGAATGAGAACTAAACCGAAAACCTAAATTAACAGCCCAGTTTTTTTCATAGAAAAAGTAAAAGCATCACATCACGATCCTCTTAGAGATACCAGTTTGAATTTTTCTGGTCACAAAAATTAAATATCTGGAATTGATTTTCCACCATATCAGCCATCAAAGGGGAGGGTGATTCTCCTCATCTGTACAGCAGCAGATAGAATTTTTTTTAGAAGAAAAATAAAAGCTGAGGACGAGCAATAACTCTAGTAACAAAAGAGATTTCACTGAACTCATATAATGCCTGTCAGGAGATTATTTTCTAACCTACAAACTTTCAAGGGCCAAAGGTTTACCAAAGCCATTAGGATTTATTGTCAGGCTGTAGATCTTTCTATTGATAATGACGCATTTGGCCTGCTGATGTTCTTACATGAAAGGTCAGGGTACAGTCAGGATTTCTCATCTGTGACCTGCAAATGTCTGTAATAGCAATTTACAGAATGGTTGCTGAGATGCTTTTGTCTGAACAAAAAAGTAAAAACAACAACAATACAAAAAAGCAAAGTAGAAAAGTGAAGGAAATTTTGGCCAGTCTAGTGTTCAAGATCATCCTTTCATGCACCGTTGCATCATTTTCAGTGCCGTTGCTATTTTTAGATCTTTCCAAGAAGTCTCGTTGCACTTGATGTGTGCTGGAGAGGACAAAAAACAAACACACAAATATACAAAATCTGTACTGTGGACATGATACCCTCGTATAAGACTTGCACCCTTTTTTAAAAAAACATATAAAGATCATGTTTTCTACTTTATTTTTCAGCTAAATCAAACTCTGAATCATGTGATTCCTGTTTGATTCTTACACACTTAACAATCAATTCCCATTTTTTCCCCATTTGTCCTGGATAACTTGACTCAGTGGGAAAAGAGTCTGATTTAAATCTGTGCCTTCAGGTAATACCGCAGGGATTGTGGCTGGGTCAGTCATCGGAGCGCTGACGCTAATTGTGATCATAACAGTAATCGTGCTCCACTCCAGAAAACGTAAAAGGTACAGTAAGATATTACTTAATCTTATTAGTGGATGAATAAAGTGATGATATGCACTCATTTTATCAGGATTATGTTATAGTACCTGTTGCTGAGTGAAAGTTGAGTTAACTTTTATTTTGTATCCCTTTCAATTTCAGAAAAGATGAACACTCAGCAGAAACGGAGAGTCATTAGAGCTTAGGGGAGAATCCACAATGACACAGCTATAAATGTAGATTAAACATTAATCTAGCTAAACAGGTAATGGGTAAAACATTAATCTAGAAATGGAAGAGGCTATGTCTATTTATTAACAATGTCCAAGACCAAGTCGACTGCATGTGAACTGTTAATACTATAACTGCTAGCTTCTATATACTTCCAGCCTCCTGTCTACACTAATAAGTTGACTGCTGTTGTCATGATTCTGACTCCCAGGTATTTCAGGCAGAGCTGGACACACCAGGCTCCTGTGCTGGCTAAGTTAAATTATGGTAAACAAAAGAAAACGTTTGATGTGTTAAACAAGTGTCTGCCCCCATATTTAAGGCTTGATTAGCAGCACGTAGTTGTGTAACACTATTTTTAAGCACTCCCAATAAGATAACTTCTCTTCATAGTCGCTGAGTTGCTTTTGTTGCCTTTTGTTAGGTTTGTTTAAACAGAACTGCGCACAGTATTTGAAGCAGGGCTGGATGGAGTTATGTGTGTCCCCCTTATGGATGTCAGGTCTCTCCTACTGCCATTGCAAACTTTGGACAATTTAAAGTTTGTCAGTCCTCGGGCGACCAACTCGTTGGACCCGGGGCTCCAACAGTTGCTTTGTCTGTTGATTAGCTGCTCCTGTGGGAACAGGTTCCTCTGCACAGTTAGTATCTACATACAGTGCAACACATTTAACCTCCGTTTGTGTTGAAAAGTCAAACTGTGTTGCTTTTCTTTTGGGTTTTGTATTGTTTTAATGAAGTCATTCAGTAAAATACAGCACCCAGTTTATTAGATAAACTGATGAACTCCAGCAAACTGCTCCTTGCCACTGCCTAAACACTCCTCTTATGTCAAAAACTAATATAAATATTTGAACTATTGTGTATTTAGAGAAGAAAACGCTGCACTTTCTTGGTTGTGTATTTCTTAAATGTTAATAAATGCTCTTATACAGTTGGCTATTGTGTTGTTTTTTTTTTTGTTTGTTTTTAAACTGTATTAAAATATAATATGAGAGGGTGAATCTTATTCCTGAATCAAACTAACCACAGTTTTTTGGCACACACACATATGACTCAGACCCAACATCACATTGTTACTGTGAGTTTCTGAGCCTTTTGCAGTGCTGTACATTTACACTGGTATGGGGAAAATAATATTATAACATGTTAAGAGCAACTACATCCAAGACGTGGCATCTTACAGCTCAGGTGTATGCCTAAGAATGATTATATTTAGTCCTGATTGTTTTAGTCATACCTATATGACAGCCTCGCCTCTGTCAGTCTGCCCCAGGGCAGCTGTGGCTACAACTGTAGCTGCCTCCACCAGTGTATGAATGTGAAAGTGAATGAATAGTGGTATTGTAAAGCGCTTTAGGTGCCTTGAAAAGCGCTATATAAATCCAATCCATTATTATTATTATTATATATGAGTACTAATAATAACTTTCTGTATTTATTCTCAGATGATCCATAAATGTAATGTCAACTTTCCAGTCCTTAAAATACACTTTAACTGCCCTTTGGGGGATAATTTGACTTCTTGCTCTTAAAAGATTTCAGATATTTCCTCATTAATAAATTCATTAGTAAAGTTCCACCTCAGATGCCTGGTTGATTTATGAATCTCAAGCTCGGTTCATTATTTGTTCAGCATATCACCCTTGTTGCTCAGATTCATCTGTGCATGTGAAATTCCTCACAACCACTCCACTGCGTCAGTCTCTCAGTCTGTCGCTTTGTCCTGGCTGTAAACACGTCTTTAGTTTGTGGTAAACAACAGTTTGTCCCACACGTTTATCGCGTTATTGTTCTCGATTTGATCTCATCTTTTCAAGTCAATCTTGGGTTCAGAAAGTGAACGTAACACTGTTGTTTACTGTGTTACTCTGAATGTACGTGCTGTTCCCTCACGCAACCCAAGGCTGTAGTTTCTTTGGACAAAGAGCACCAGTATGTGACAAGACTGCAGAGGCCTCTGCTGAATAACCTTGCTTCCAGAGTCATTCACCAACAACTTGCCACAGACACTCCAGAGATATAAATACAAATGATTAGCATTATCCCCTCCATGTCCCGGGCAACAGAGGAGTAACTCCCAGCTCATCTCATAAATCATTCTCATCCTTTAGATCACTCTTACTGCCACGCAAGTGTTAAAATGATCCACCCAGGTATTTAAAGTGTGAGACTGGACCATGCAGATGCCAAAGAACGCCTTTCCTTGGACCTCCTGCACACTTTCTGTTAGGCAATAAAAATACAGCTGCTCTGTTGTTTGGATCTTGGTGATCAGACGAGACTTGTTTGTCACAGTGGAGTGAAACTCTTTGCAGACCGGTTCCTTCATATTGATCTGATTTTCTAGGATATGGGTGAAGAAAATAAAATATTATCCCGTCCAATTTTCCGCCGAGATGTGGAATGGGATCCTTTTCCAAACTGGACACAGCCGAGCCGTATCTTTGCTCAGGATTTTGGTCTTCCACCCTTCCTGGAGCCCGGTGATCTGGACTGGCTAGACTGGGCGAAGAAGAGACTGGCATCTTTCTCATGGCCAGGGTACACACAAAGTCCCCTTCTCCCCCCATTTATTGGTATGCGACCCACAGACCAGAAGGGATTGAGACAACTGACAAGTGGAGTATCAGAGATCCAAACAGGGCCAAACAGCTGGAAGATTAATCTGGATGTTAATCACTTCTCGCCTGAAGAGATCACAATCACAACCAAAGAGGGCTATTTACAAATATCAGGTAGTGTCAGTTTTTTTGATCATAAGATAGATTTATGATGAAATACATGATGAAAAGTGTAAAAAACACTTTTGTTTGCTTGTTTTTCATTTCAAGGAACCCACGAAGAAAGACAGGATGAGCATGGACTGGTTTCAAGGTGCTTCACTCGTAAATACAAGTAGGTTGTCAGAGAACACTATAAGTCATTTCTATTTATCTTTTCTTGGAAATTGGGAAATAGCTGTAGTGATTTGCTAATCAATCAATCAAGCCTTTATTTGTCACATGCAATGTTACACGTGCATGTTACCTGCAGTGAAAATTTGACCCCTTCCGACCATAAATGCATTACATCACATTGGGAAGACAGATCGGAAACAGGTAGGATGGTAAGAAAAACAATGAAATACAATACATGAGGGGAGACAAGGAGAAAAAGAACTCCTCTCAGACTGAGCTCCTACAGGAGAGCAGTTTGAGAACAGAAAAAACCCCACACCTCAGCACAGAGAAGCACGTGAAACTTCATATCTTCACACCATAAAAACACGTGCGTATCGGGTATGGAGTTTGCCGATGTGGACAACAGCCCCATTAAAACATGCATGCAAACATTAAGTATATAAGAGTTTTCCGTTCAGAGTTTTTATCATTGAATGAGCTTGGAAGTCAATATTTAGTATGACTACCTTTATCTGTCTACACAGTTTGAAGCTTTCTGAGAATTTCTATAAGCAGTTTTAAGGAACAGTTCTCCAGGCTTCTTGAAGGACATTCAAAGCTCTTCTTTGGATGTTGGCTGCCTTTTGTTCTCTTCTCTGTTAACATGAGTCCACACTGCTTCAATAACATTTAGGTCCGGGCTCTGGTGAACACGCAAATCAACAGAAGGATCAGTTGCACCCATTAGGTCCTACGTTTCGTCTTCGCTGGATTTTCCCCGTTTCTTAAGGACATCATTTTCAGATACCGGTCTTCTGCTTTAGACGGTGTTTTATGCTTGCCACTTCTTCTTTTGTCCTCCGGTTTTTCAATTTCCTCAACTTTTTTAAGGACACACTACACACTATAGGCTGAGATATACCAGCTTAACAAAGGAAAAACTTTGAAAGACCTTCAGAAACTATTGGATGGTTATTGCTCAAGATCACTTTCAGAAATCTGATTCCTTGGAAGGAACATATAAAGAAATGAGGGGTGGCACAATACTTTTAAACAGTATGTATAGCTTACAGAAGGTGAGGATATCAACACATACACAGATTCTGCAGCAATAATAGAGTTCATTGATATATATATATAGGTTGTAATCTATTTAATTAGTATCTCAAAATGTGTTAAACATATATATGTTACAAATACACTGTTCTGTTAGTTGCTTACCAACTTTCTTTTCATTTCATTAAGGTTGCCACAGGGGGTTGACTTGCAGCAGATCAGTTCATCCCTGTCTGCAGATGGAGTCCTGTCTGTAGAGGCCCCCGTGCCAGGGACATCAAGCAGCATCCCAGGCAATGAGATTGTCATACCAGTTCAGATCAGACAGAAGCAGGATGAACAAAAGTGAAACCACTGAGCAGAGCTTGATGTAGCTCAGGTTATGTGTAGCAACTTTTGCAGCACTGACCTAAAGAGAAAACGTAATTGTTCTAGCATTGCAAATTTACTAACCAGGCTGGTTTATTTCCACTAGAGAACATTTCATACTGTTCAACATAATAATGTGACACTTCATATGTTTTCAGATCAAGATTAGATTTATGAGTTTGACCTGAAACTTGATATGATGGTTTCTTGACGAAGCAGCATTATAAAGCTGTCCTGATATCACATAATCCCTAACAAATGAAAATAACAAACAAACATCATCCTCTGTTCATAAATGCATTCTTACTTTGGCAGATTGCAGGATTAAGAGAAATCAGTTTAATCTGTAGTAGCTGTGCTTCTTAAGGTATGCAGAAAATTCTTGTCAAACAGTCCACAAGAGGGCATTGAAGTTCTACTTAGAGTCACATTAGGGAATTTATTTCCTCCTCATGAGACTTCTTTCATCATGTAGAGATTTATAAACAGCTCTTCTCTAAGACCACCTATTCAGGGTACACCTTCCAGGTTAGAAGCTTGTTGCACAGTATTCGTTTTTAAAAAGATTTATAATACATACATAAAATAACGAGCAAAAGCTACAAATAAAAAAATAAAATAAAGCTATTCACCAACACTAAATGGAAAAAGTGATGTGTAATGTTGCTTTTCTTCTCCAGTCCATTTAAGATAGGGCCATGCCAACTTAGGGTGAGTCAGGCTCCCCCAAACGTAGCCAAGATTTGTCTGCTATCTGGGACTCTTACGGCAATGTGATGGCTCGGTGTGTGCAATTTGTGAGGCAATCTGTAGGGACATCCCCTAGCTCATACTGTGGGAGGACAGACTTACTTCTCTTTAATGGTCTACAGACCAAAAGGTTCATAGGAGACGAGCAGTGTTGCTCATAGACTCCATTTAAAATTCTCCATCAGTTCACAGCCTTCAGAGCTCGGCAATAATAGATCCCGACAACACGTGTGGTCATTGTCATGTTCTTGGTGATGTTGAGCTTGCTACAATAAATATTTCTGCACACATTTGGGTGTGACTTTTTTTCCTGAGTAAGAGTTGCACAACACAGTGGCAGTTTCATCTTGACTTGAAAGTGTCTAAAAAAGTCTGTCCCCATGCTGAAGTCAAGGGTGACATCTACTGTTGAAACAGAATACTACATGACAAATGTTTGGGGTGAAAAAACAGAAGGCACAGTGAAAGTACGAGATTTTGACATTTTTGTGAGCGTCATTTGATCAGTAGAAAGCGGCAAAGCAAGTGTCACAAAGAAACAGATGAATGGCAGTCAGCATGCTTTTTCTGAAATAGAAAATACTGTTAATTATGTACTTAAGATACAAATTGTGAAAAGAACTGTACATTTACTAGCATTTACTACCAATGTGTAAAGCCAGTTCAAAACTAGAGAAAGTCAACATTTAAAAAATAAAATTGAAATCGGCTGCCACTCATATTTGTTTTTACCATTTTTTTAAATACTTGAGTTTGGTTTCTGGCATGATTGTCTGTTAACTCCATCATGAGCATTATTGGAGGGAAGGGTAGATCCTGGGATTTACCCAGTGTTAATGCTAACATGTAGCTAATTTGGTAACAAAGTGCATGCGTAATTCAAATATTAAATATGATGCTAACTTTAGAAAAAACAAGCTAAAAACAAAATGTACTAACAGTTGAAACAAATCAGCCAAATCTTTGGGGTCTTTTACCAATAAACTCTAAAAGTTGTTTCAGCTGCTCCCTTGTCATAGGCATGCTTGATTTGGCAGTTTTACACCGGATGTCCTTCCTGACGCAACCCGTTTGGAGTTTCCAAAGTGGAAGTAAACTATTGACCTTTTGCTTTCTAAGCAAATTTATCAACCACTAAACCACTGGAAGCATCTGCAAATGAACAGGAAAAAATGTCTCTCATCTTTCACTTCTTTCACACATGGCAGCCACACCCCTAACAGTGCATAATGCTAGCTAGCTTGATTAGCAAAGTGCATTCATAAACTGTATGGTTACAATGCACAGACACATTAGTGTTTAACAGGCTTATAAAAAGTAAAAACTTCCTGGATGGTCTGTAGCATATATCAAGCCCTAGTATTAGTATAAAGGTCATAACGCCTGCCAGTGTTAGGGCACGTGTCAGTCATTTGTTTTAACCATTTCTTTATTGTTTTTTCAGACCTAGAAGATAAAGGTACGCAAAACCAACTGAACAATGGTCGGAGGCTCACATATAAACTAGGATACATTATTACTTGAATTAAAAGTGTTCATAGTACAACTGTTATTGTTAATATGCAGGACCAAAAAGGATTCAATATAACTTTGCGATTAGACTGATAATTGGTAAGCAAATTTTCTGAAAGACACCTGCTCTATCTACATCTGCTGTATTTCTAAGTGTATCCCTTTAGCCACCTATTGAATATTGGAGGTGTCTCAGACTTCCAGGATTGTATCAGAATTTTGTTGGTGGCTGACAGAATGATAAGAAAATTACTTCAAAAAGTCTGTCCGTTAGGCTGAACAAACGGCTGAGATAAGGTTCCTAGATTGGTTGAAGATTTCAGACACATAGTTAAAGTGATCATCTCCACACTCTCTATCACCAGCCTTAGAGTTGTTATGAGGGGAAAACTACTCACAGAGGCCAAAACTGATTTCTTTACCAGGTGGTAATCATGCCTTTAAATGCTCTAAAGTTGAATATTTTAACACGGGAGCCCATGGTCGACTCACTTCTGGAGCCAGCCTCCAGTGGCCACTAGCGGAACTGCAGTTTCTGGCGCCTCTTCTCTAGAAGGTTGCCCCTTCAGCACCACGGAGAGGGACCCCCACCCACCCCCAAATCTATGCCCTCTGTCTCCCTCCAGCATCCACATGGAGTACTGGCAGGAATAATAGCACCCATCAGTGTTTTTCGTTATTCTACCTATACTGCAAATTACAGACAGCTACAGAATTGTTGCAATAATTAACATAATTAATCATTTACTTCCGATGAAATAAAATCAGACAGTTTTATTCAAAAGGCGTAAAAGTCATTATAGAATTTTAATGCTGTCTAATGCCCCACTGTCTCTTCATTATGATTTCAAGAAGATGCTCTGATGATAATAACTGATGCGAGTACCTTTACGAACACCTGCATATGCATGTTTGTTTGAACATCTCTTCTTGTGTGAAATGACTTCACCAGTGTTGAGATGTGCCAGTAGTATTGTGGTGTCTCTTTAAAGGAAGGGGGAGTGTAGAAGAGGGACAGAGCAAAGAGATGAATAGAAGGCACCAGAACCACCTACCATGACCAAGTGCGCTGTAAATGTAGGACAGAAATTCGAGTGGAATACAAACGGATCGTCGGGCGACATATTCGAGGGAAAACCATGTTTGGATGTGCCTTATCTGATTCAAAGCATTTCAAATATGGCACTACATGCGACCACAGGAACGCAGGGAAACTATATTTCCTCCCAAACATCTCTGGCATTGTGAAACGGAAAAGAAGAGTGGCTGTAAAAGACATCTCTGTGCCGTCTTTCTCCGATTATCATCAATGGTAGGCATTGCATAATTCACCCGTATCCACCGGAGCCATTCGGTTCCTCCTCTTTGGAAAGAGGGGGACGCCAGAAAAAAAAAAGAAAAAAAAAGAGCGACTTCATCTAGTGGCTGCCTTCTCGGTGCTGCCTGCAATTGTTTGGCAATGCCCTTTTCTCTCTTAGCAAGGACTTGCAGCCAGTAGCGGGGGAACAAGCAGGGGAAGGATGCATTTAAGGCTGGATTTGTGCTGCATTCAGGGCGATTCGGCAGTAATAGCGGCTCTAGCAGAAACAGCGAGTGCGGAGGGCCTGGGAAGTACCCAGCCCCACTATCTCCCCCTTTTCCTCCCTCCCTGCAGGACCATGCTTGCGTGAGGGATGAGGCTGTGCACAGGGACACCAGGCCAGAGCTGCGGCCTACTTCTCGCAAGAGCCGGTCTCTCGACTGCAAGATCTGTGAACACATTGCCACCATCAAATCAGCATCTTTGGTACGCAACTCCCTCTCACCGCCGTTTGCGTAGAGCAAATAATACTGACAATAATAACAATAAAAATACGAGTGTGTTTGCGCGTGCGTGTGTGCGCTAGCTTGTGTGTGCGTGCTTGGCGGCGCGAGGATGAGGAGGGAGGGAAGGGATGTCTGTGTTCTCAGCTGTACATCTGTAGTCATGGCAACCAGATCCTGTTAATGGATGTCATTTTTTCCATCCTCAGCTTCCCTCTCTGCCCCTGCTTTGAAGTGTGTGTATTGCGTTTATGTATAATCCATGTAAATGACCGTTTGATGTCTTTTACCAGTGAGATTTAGTTTATTTGCTTTTTTTTCTCTCGCTGATTGTAAAAGGTTGAATTTTCTCTCAGTCATCTTAGATTGTTGTGCTGATTCCTGAATAGTGGCATCTTACAAATTTCGGATGATTAAACAAACAAACAAAAAGATGTTGTTATGGATTTTTGCTGATCTGGCTTCTGATTGCTTTTTAGTTTGCAGTTTGTATTTTCTGTACGATGTGTGGCTTCATGTTTCTGGCTGCTCGATTTCTTTCACTTCCTGCTTCCCATATTCTTCCATGTAGGGCATCAGGTAGATCGAGGAGCATGAGCAGGACTTTGAGCTGCGGGTGCAGATGTCTGGGTATAAGCGCATGCGGCGACAGCACCAGAAGCAGCTGATCGCCCTGGAGAACAGGCTAAAGGCCGAGATGGATGAGCATAGGCTCCGGCTGCAGAAGGAATTGGAGACACAAGCGAACAACACTTACATTGAGCTGGAAAGACTGGCCAAACGCCATGTTGCTCAAACAGACAAAGAGGTACAGCCTCAGCAGCAGGTGTTATTTGTGAATGAGATGAAAACTAAAGAGTGATGTAACTCACTCTGAGCTGCACTTGTGTCTATGTAAGGAAGGGATTCTATAAAAAGGTGATAATCTGATTATTTGAATGTGTCTTCACAGATGAAGTCAGTTGCAGCAGAAGAGAGGAGGATCCAGCAGCAGATTGTTGCTCAGCAAAAGAAAGAGCTGACTTCTTTCTTAGAAAACCAGAAAAAGGAATACAGGCTTTGCAAAGACAAGATCAAGGAAGTAAATATCATCAACAAATAAGTTTATGAAGTTGCACGCGAAGCATATGTTCTTTGAGAAAATCTTCGCTTTGTCCAAAGTCCATTCACACGGTTTGTGCTGCGTTGCAGGAGATGGACAATGACCCTTGTATACCCAAGGAGGAAAAGCAGGAGCGTCTGTCGAGGCACAAAGAAACAATGCAGCGCTCTCAGGCTGAGGAGGAAGCTCACCTGCTGGCCCAGCAGAGGCTGGTGTACGATCGCAGCTGCAGGGCTCTGAAACGCCGGAGTCTGCTCAGGAAACATGAGTTTGAACAAGAGCAACTGAGAGAGGTACAGTAATACAATATCCTGATGTTACGTAACATTGTGTGCCACCAAGACTGTGAATGAGAGGGAGGATGGTGTAACAGTGAAGCTGCAGAGAGAAGAGCAGAGGGTAGATGAGTGTAAATGCCTGGGGTCAACCATCCAAAGCAACGGACCGAGAGGTGAAGAAGAGAGTGCAAGCAGGGTGGAGTGGGTGGAGATGAGTGTGAGAGGTGATTTGTGACAGAAGGATAGCAGCGAAAAAGAAAAGGAAGGTTTACAAGATGAAAGCACGACTTGCTGTGATGTATGGTTTGGAAACATTGGAGCTGAAGACGTTAAGATTTTCACTGGGAATGACCAAGATGCACAGGATTAGCAATGAGTACATCAGTGGGAACGCTCAGGTTGAGCAGTTTGGAGACAAAGTTAGAGAGGCAGTCAAGCTTGAGAGGGTTTGGACATCTCAATCTTGCAATGCAGGAAGTGAGGTCTTCCTCTCTTCTTGCAATGCAGGAAGAGAGGAAGACCTCAGAGAAGGTCCACAGAGGAAGTGAAAGAGGACATGCAAAGGGGTGGTGTGACAGAGGAGGATACCAGGGATCGGGTAGGAAGGAAGACGATCCACTCTGACGACCCTTAAAGGGAGCAGCCGAAAGAAGAAGACTATACCACCATGAAACAGCGTTCACAGTCACCCGCTTTTGGGATGATTGTTTCTGTTTTCAGAAGCTTTGTGGACACAACAACTTTTCGTAGCTTGAAGGAAGCAACTAAGAGTTATTTTTACTGTTAGTAATTTCTTGGATAATGTATACTTATTTACATTAATGACAACTATAGATCATAGGATATCATTCATAAAGGGATATCTTCTGGTGCACTCACCAACGGTATAAAAACTCTGAGGCATTAATTTAACAATTAATGATAACAACCAAGAAAAGGTTAAAAAACTCAAAACTCCAGGTGTTGTACAGGGTGCAAGGGTTTTTCTTCCACAGTGGAAAAGGGTTCCCCAGGGAAGTACTGGCATTGTAACTGCATGTCACTTACATAGTTTTCATGTATTTCAGCAAAGAGAAACACATGGAGATAAATAGAAGTTTTAACATTAAATCAAAAATAATAAAAATTAAAAAAGAAAAAGAAGAAAACCTGTATTAAGATATATGACTAATTAATACTGTCTTTCAAAATGGTCCATTTTCGTGTCCCAGGAGCTGAACAAGAAGAGGACCCAGAAGGAGATGGAACATGCCCTGATGATCCGGCAGGATGAGTCCACCCAGGACCTGGAGCGCAGGCAGCTGCAGATGCTCCAGAAGCTGCGCATCGAACTCATGCGGCTGCAGCACCAGACAGAGCTTGAAAACCAGGAGGAGTACAATAACCGTCGGCAAAGGGAACTGCACAGAAAACACACTCTGGAGCAACGACAGCAGCCCAGAAACCTCAAGGTGCCCGAGATTTACTCTTTGCTGCTATTCTGTGTGGTGGAGAGTTTACATCCCATGAACATCTACATAATAACCTGATGAAGTCATGCGTTTACGCTGAAGCTCTGCAAGTGCTGTGCAATGCATTCATAGCATTCAACTTGACTGAAATATTTAGCCTGGTAGTCACCTGTAGAAAACCATTAAACACGTTGCCATGAGAACTGCTTCCTCCAAAACATGCGTGTTCACAAGTTTAAATCTCGTCTCTCTTTATCTAATAGCACAGTGGTCAGAAGCCCACTTATGACAATAAATGTTCAAGGGCGCTGCAAACAAATTAGTTATTTATTCATACAACTTTATTTTGTATACTTTGAAAGGGTAGACTGAGCAGTCTTCAGGCTTTGAATCCACAAGCCTAATCATTCAGTTGAGTTATGAACAACCAACTGAACCAGCTTTAAATTTAAATATACCAAGAAAAGAGCACGAGACTAACATTCAATCATTATCTCTGTTGCAGACACTGGAGATGCAGATCAAAAAACAGTTTCAGGACACATGTAAGGTGCAGAATAAGCAGTACAAGGCTCTTAGGAACCATCAGCTAGAGGTGTCTCCCAAAGGTGACCATAAAACCATCCTGAAGGCCCTGAAAGAGGAGCAGACACGCAAGTTGGCCATACTGGCTGAGCAGTACGAGAAGAGCATCAACGAGATGATGGCTTCACAAGCGGTACGCAGCAGTTTGTTATAAACAGTTGAAACGGGGCTCGTTCGTCAACACAAGAGCCTGGAATTTCAACAGCCACACTCGCTGATGTTTGTCGCTAACTCTGTCTCGCCGTGTTTCTAGATGCGATTAGAAGCGGAGCAGGAAACGGAGTGCCAAGCTCTGAAGCAGCAGCTGAAGCAAGAGATGGAACTCCTGGACGCTTACCAGAAAAAAACCAAGTCACAGATGGAGACCCAACATGAGCGCGAGCAGCAGAAACTTGAGCAGAAGGTCTCCATACGGAGAGCGCACCTTGAACAGAAGGTACGTTTAGCATCAAAGCTATTCTAAAATAAATCCAGCATGATACCATATTTTATGAAAATGATGCCAGATAGGTAGGTAGACAGATCTGCGTCCAGAGAGACGATTTATCAGCTGACAACAGCATAACAGTGGCACTCTAGTTTGTAGTCAAGTGCACCGTGGACATGGTAAATATGCTTATTGTTTTATTCATAATATAGGAAAGCCATGCCATGGCAGGGCTCTAATGATGACAGCGTTGTTCTGTTCACCACTTTTGGTTCAAACTGAAAGATCATAAAAAGTAATTTCATAACATCTTGTGGAGATAATTTGGTGGTTGTTTTGAGTCTTCTTCTAATGACACTGTGAAACTGCCTTTATAGTTTTGAATGAAGTACTGTTTTAGATAGTTAAACCTGGGTCACACATTCCTGCCTCCTCAGGCCAAGGAGGAAATTCTCTGGTTTTTATTTGTCTGATACTTGAAATGACAAAATGCCACACACTGTACATAAATGACGGCATCTGGATTCTCTTTTTTGCAAACTGAAGTTTGTCATTTTGTCTGTTGGTGTTTTACTTTTTTGAAAACAGACAACACAAGTGAGCAGTGAAAAGATAAGAAGACACTACACAGACACATGTATCCCCTCCATTATCATCTATTTTACAATAACTTGGACCATAATTTGTAAAATAAACATCATGCTGAGGTGCAGTCCAGGGTTAGGCTGATAAAACAAAATAAATCCATCAAGTGGGCAGTGATAGAATTATTTTCATGTTTAAGAAAAGAAGTCTTCAGATTACACTTTGCTAAAAAACATCACAAAGAACCTGCACAGTGCTGAAAATCATATAAAACGGATGAAACCAAGATTAACCTTTACCAGAATGATGGGAAGAGAAAAGTGTGGGTGAGTGAGAGAAACAGCTCATGAATCAAAGCCGTCCACATCTTCTGTCACTCATGGTGAAGCCAGTGTTATAATACGTGCATGTAAGGCTGCGTAGCACTGGGTCACTAATGTTTATTGATGATGTGACTGCTGATAGAAGTAGCAGAAGGAATTCTGAAATGTCCAGGTCTATACCCAGCATGGGACCCAGAGTTTCCAGTTTTTGGACCTTTGAGGACCTTCTTTCATTTTTCTGTTTGCTTCTTAGATTGCTTAATATCTACATTTTGATTTACAAATACTTCCTTACTTTTATGAATCTTCAGTTCTGGGTTCCAATATGTTTTTTGTTCCCCCATTGTGCCCTATCTCCTCCTATGCCTTCTTCCCATGTCTAGTTTAATCTAGTTTCGTTTTACTTTTTCATTTCCTATGTGTTTTTTTTTGTGTGATTTGTTTTGTTTTTCTTTCCTCCTTTGGTCGTGTTTTCTTGATTGTCTACACTGCCTTCAATGGGCAAGTGTTTCACTACCCAACAGTTTTCTGATATTAAATATGAACCTGAAGCCAAAAAGACCCATAAAGACCCAGTTTTTCATCAAAGGAACAAAAATATGAATTTTAATGGAAATGTAGTAATAGGTTTCTGCAACATCTTTATATACAGTAAACATGTTGAAATTACTGACAACAATTGTGATGCAACAGCTGAATTTTTTTGCGGTTGATTCTGATTTCCAGTTTTCCTCCTACTCCTACTTTTTTTTCCAATTCAATTTCTTACTAAGAACTATGATTGACGGCATATATGAGGAAAAATAAACTTTTCTTCAGTACAGGATATTGTAATTATAATAAAAGAAATGCTTCAATTTTCAATTTTGAGGCGAATTCAATTCCCCTCAAAGTGCAGTAAGTTACGGGATCTTCACCTTTACATATTTGACCTTACCAAAAAAAAAAAAAAAGCAGATACAGTGGATTTATGTAACAAAACTTACATTATTTTTCACTATGTTTATAACTTAACCATTTACAAGGACGTCAACGTTTTTCTTTTTTTCACTCATGGCAGCTTTGATCCTTTGCTCATACCGAGGCAGCTGGATTCCAAGTTTTGGATAGCTTTAGCTCCTTTGCATATAGGCAACAACCAGTGCTTGTTGCATCTCCAACCATAATGCCATTACAGATTAAAAAAAATAGGTAAAATGAATCTAATTCCATTTACCGTGCTGTGTTTTCATTGCAGATTGAGGAGGAACTGGCTGCACTGCAGAAGGAACGTACCGAACGGATTAAGCACTTGTTGGAACGTCAGGACAGAGAAATGAATGCTTTTGACACAGAAAGTAGAAGCCTCGGCTTTGGAAGCCTGGGATCTATAGACTTCCCCAAAGAAGACAACAGATGAAAGTGGATTTATCTCTAAAGGACAACATATCCGTGCCCTTTTCACGTCCACTTGACCGTTTGTCCCACCCAGGGTGACAAAACTGGATTACTTTTCATTGCTCTTAGATATTGCATCTTTGAATTGGGGTGTTGCGTGCAATGAGAGCCTCTTTTGTGAAACTTTAAAGGGGGGTGGGGGGGTAAAACAAAAGAATCTACACAACAACGTGTCAATAAAAGTCAAACCTAGTCAGTGTAACTCAAAAGCCTATGTGTCTGAAATAAAAGACTCTTTCCTCCATGCCATTTTCTCCTTTTGGTATGAATTGAATAAATCAGGAAATTTTAGTAAAATGGGCACTTTGGTATGTTTAAGTAGAAACCCATCTTGTTCATATGAGGCTTAATGTGTGTTACATGGAGGGACATTGTGGAATGTGAGCTACGGATTCCCCCGTGGTGTTAAGCTGCTTTGTTTCGGTTTTGTTTTGTTTTGTTTTTTACTAGTTTCATTTTGTTCTCTTTATTTTATTCTCTGAATGTGAATATTACTGTATGGGGTCACTGGATAGTCAGAGTTTTTTATTTTCCAGTCATACTTCCATTTTGTGCTTATGCATACAGTATACTGTGGACCCTCACTTTTCTAGGCAGTTCTGATCTTTTCTTTCATTTGATATGTAGACTCGATTGGCATAAGCTTGATCAGCCCATTTATCTTATCACAACTCAAGATCCCACTTGGTAAAACTGCTTATTATTGCATGCACTTTAAGGACAAATTCAGGTTGTGAAGTGAAGCATGAATCTGTCAGAGATTTTAGCTGTTTGTAAATAAAAGTGGTCATAGCATTTTTTTAGGCCTATGGATACTGGACATAAGCGCCATATTTGATATGATAATTTTCACAAATGCCTTTATTTAAGTTGTGCCTGAAGCAGATTTTAGTTACGTGTTTGTTATATCTATATTTTACCTACTGAGGCCGGCACCATTTTTGTTTTTGAGTTCATCTAAACTTGTGAATCATTTAATGTTCACTAATCAAAGTTCTTGTAAAGGAAAATGGTGAGAATTGTGCTGTATAATTTTTGATATCAATATTTGTACATGAGAACATAGCTAGAATATACAGAGACACTCGTCTGTTACTGATACCAGAGTCTAATGATAAAGATTTTGCTTCGTTTTCTTTCGTTTTATAATATAGAGAAATGGTCATACAATAGCTCAATATATTGCTAAGTCAAATCACTAGACTTTGAGATTGTAAAGATGGAGGTGAATGGAACCACAGACTTCATATATCAGTATCAGCGACGCCACAACAGCAGACAACAGCATGTGGGTCTGGATTGCATTCTCCTTATTACTGTCTAATGATAAGATTTACATCTTTTTTTGCCATCTTTGTTATGGTCATTGAACAGGTTGCACAATTATTCCATTTCTACTGAATGGAAGGGTAATTGTTTGGTGCTTAATTTCTAATGCCACTTTTAGCCTTGTGGGTTTTGTCTCGGAGAGACGATTGATTTTTACAAAATGTAAAGCATTTTGAACCCCACCCCCGCCCCCACTCTGAGTCAAAACACTACTATGTTTTTCAAACACTCATGACATATTTAGAGTACCCCATGCAGTGAAACCCTCTTAAAAGAAAATTAAGTATATGTATGGAAAAATAAATGCTATTTTATCATGGGACAGTTTTTGGAACATTGTTTAATGTGGTGGTCTTGAATGCAACCCTGTTACATTTTTTCTTTTCTTTTCACGTCAGAGCCACAACTTGTATTAATGTTTGGTTATGTTCCTCACAGGGCTGAACGCTAGAAGACGCGCCCCGGGGTACAGCAGACGAACGCGATGGCATTCAGCGTCGGAACGCAATAGCACTTAAATGCTCTTGTTTTACACCTAAAATTCTGAATTTGTTTTCTAAGGTCGAACGGCTCCACTAAGATTTACAGTCTTTGACGTTTTCATGAACTTTCTGAAATTTGATGACAGCATTTCTCATATGCAGTAAGGCCTTTTGTCTTGGTCACGTGTAACTGAAAGCTTTGTGGACACAATTTTTTTAAAAGTGCTGTTGGGGTGCTTGAATAAGTTTGTTTGTGAGCTGCAAAACAATTACAATTTGTGTGACTTTTATGTTACTAGAAAGATGTATTTAGTTAGAATAAAGGGGACTTTCCTAAAGAACTTTATTCACCATTTCCTGTGCAGTTCAAAGACAAAAATAAAAGAGATTCTGTTGAAAACAAGGACTCTCAATTATCATCCTGCATCTCATGTCAGAGTGCATTTCTTATCATTTGTGGTTAAATTTTCTTGTAAAGCTTTGTCATGTGGTGCAAATCGTCTCACTTTTGCTTTTCTTAGTGCATTATAACCACAGTGACCTACATCAAATCAAATAAAACGCTGTTTATCATAATTTACTGTAGGTTGCAAGCACGCAAACACACATTTGTTAACTTGTGAAAACAGAAACCTGAAGTTGGAGCAAGAAGTGAGAGAGAAGTTGCACTGCAGAGCGTCCAGGTTCCTCACGTTTCAGGGAAAGCCTGCTTGATTTAGGTAGTGAGTGTGGTTTATTTTTTAGCATGCCTCTACTTTATATGTGAGCAGGAATCTCACTGTAGTTTCCTTGAACTGCCGACATCTGTTGCAGCAGTTGCCAGTCTCGCCGCAACCCCTCTTTAATCCCCTGGGGTAACTGGAAACCCCCTGAAGGTGGCAAAAGAGTGGTTAGATTTTACCTGAAGTAGTGCTGACAGGGATGTGGCGCATTGAGTTCCCCCTCATTTTTCTCAAGTAGTCAGTAGTTCAGCAATAATACATCTAGGGTATTGAAAACAAAGGGATGGTGCCAGCTCATAATGAGGTTTTTTCACTTTCAGTGAAAAGTTTACCTGTTGCTTTTACCTCAGAGGAGATTGCCACTTTTCTGTCCTGCAGACGTGCACTCTGACCTGCAGTCTGACCTGCAGTCTGACCTGCAGTCTGACCTGCAGTCTGACCTGCAGTCTGACCTGCAGTCTGACCTGCAGTCTGACCTGCAGTCTGACCTAAAATGAAACCTAGTGATGCAGATAGTGAGCCAAAAAGACGTCATTGCGTGTCTCGAAGCAGAAGTGTTGGGGGATGACTGTACGATTAGCAACAACAACAAAAACAAAAAAAGCCCAGTTTATGTTATTTTCATATTTTCCCATCCTGTGAGATGTCTAATGTTTACTCATAAATCTCTGGAAGACACGCCACACTAGCATGTCACAGTGAGATCATCCAGTGTTAAAGTCAGCCCATGCAACAGATCGCATGCTTTACCTAAGCAGGCCCAGTCCTTTTACGCACTCAGAAAATTTGTGATTGAGAAATGTGACCTGTTTCCTGTGACCCTGCCGGCTTCCTGTGCAAACACCCGCTTGAAAACATTGTTGCAAAAAGACACGTGGTCTTAGGAGGAGATTTAGGAGTAAGAGATGAAATTCAGGAGAACCATTTACCAAATTTAACAGAAGGTAGAAAAAAAACCCCAATATGAAACAGCTTTCAAAATCCCCCCTCACATTTGTGGTCCAAACAAAAATAACATTTCCTCAGCACTTACCTTAGAATTTGTTGGTTATGTCAGAGTGAACTTTGCCAGGTAGCAGCAGGACACTTTAGTCATGTGGTTTTGTTTTTGAATCATTGGGGTCATGCCTGCGCCAGCGAAGCCACTGAAAGCTAAACACAAACTGAAAGATCCTGAGTAATATCAGACTCCTCCTGCGTGAATGCCTATACATAGAAAATAAGAAACGTTAAGTTTCTTTTCAGATCTATAAAACAAACAAACAAACAAAAAAAATTATCAACACCCAGCTTTGCACAGACAGTGATGAGCTCACTTTTACCTCCACGCACCAACAAGTTTCTCACCCTTGCCATTTAAAGAGTGGTAGGAAGCAATTTGGTGAGCATGTGTGAAAAGTGTAGGTTGACCTCAGTCCTGATACGATTTTCATTCATGTATGACACTGTTTTCTAAATTCTGCAGGTTACTCTTTCAGTTTTCTTGAAATATATAAATATAAGTGTTTATTTTCCATGCACAAAAAAGGAAGTCCTATTTTAAATGCCACAACCCTATGTCCATACATGTCCTAACGAGCAGACAATGCCCCAACATGCCTATTAAGGGAGCAGGCATTTAGATACATTGCCCACTTTGCTTGTTATAGGCATAAAAAAAAAAAAAAAAATGCACATGTGAACGAAAGGAGGAAATTCTGGGAAATTTGGTTGCCTCACAAGTGCACGTCATTTCCTCCTCTGACAAATGTGCGGTTTCTGTCTTTAAAAAGTTTTAAAGCAGTGTGATTATGACAAGTCCGCACAATTTGCTTGTGATACCGAGAGGAGAATGAATGGTCATGTAAAGAATATGCATTTTCAGCAGTTCATGGAAACAGCAGCAAGTAAGTTTTATAGTTTTTTGTCTCCTTTTTGTGCTTTAAATATAAAGCACTGAACACTTTTGCATCTTTTCTTGCCAATAGGGATGTGGTTATTTTTAGCGATTTACAGCTGTTGTGAAACTAAGAGCAGTTTGTCGTTTTCTGCGTCAGTAAAGGAAATTACAATGCTTATTAGTTTCTTAACATAATGCTACATAAAATACTGGAAATGGCACCGTAAGCTTTTACTTGCCACATATTTGGTGTACAAAAAAAATAAAAAAATAAAAAATCTCTTTTTTGGTTTTTATACAAAGATCCCCTTAAACCCACCAATGTGATGAAGGATAACCATAACTGACTAGCTCATTTCTCCTCAGCATTACTGTCTCTCTTGCTGCTTATGACTGTTGATTCAACAAAAACTGTGGCATTAAGCACGAATCAGCAGTGTGGGAATCTCCTGCAGCAGTACAAGATCACCAGAATTGTACACAAGGAATCTGGTGACCTAATCAAGACATATGTGAGTAGACTACAGGCACAAAACTGCTCTACTTTACCAGTATACTGGCAGATATACTTGTGCACTTATAAGCTATGTAGGCTGATTCCTTTCCTTTTTCCCCTTGTTTGCAGAAAGCCGCTCAAGGGGAAATGTCAGAGCTCTTCTGCAAGGTGTCGGTGAACGACATCCCTGATCCCAACATCTCTGGGCTGGATCCCCCAGCAAGGATAGCAAGCATCTACACGCATCTCCAAGCTTTCCTCCCACATTTTAAACGTGTATACAAGCAGCAGACAGACTTACAATCGCCTGGCAGCCCTCTCCTGAAAGAGCTCACCAGAGTCTGGGGTCGCACTGAGAGTCTGGCCAGTTTCATGAACACATTTTATCAGAGCCTCTTCCCAAACCTGCCCATACCTGAGCCGGCAGGGGGGCCGACAACACTACCACCAGCTCAGAACGTCTTCCAGCAGAAGGTGTACGGCTGCGTGGTCCTGAAGACCTACAAGGATTTCATGTCAAACGTTTCCAAAGAACTGAGGAATCTAAAAAGCAAAGTGTGCACGAAGAGGACACCAATCAATGCATTCTGAAGATGACCAGAAGGTGGCCTTACACAGTCAGTTTCCTGAGAAAAACAAATGTAAGTGTAAAAGTGGCTGGAGTGTCAATGCAAGCTTATTTATGGTATTTAATATTTATTTTCTTTTGTGTTAATTGTCATGCTGTTAAGGAAATGTTATGTCCATGCAATATGTATTTAATTTGCAAAATGCCATTGGGAAAATCCTGTGTTGATGATGTAAACTTATTTGCGCTACACACACCAATTAAAAGAATACTTTGCATCTGTACTATGTGGTCAGCATCCATTTAATCATTTTTGTCAGAGACCATCTGAAAAAAAAAAGCATGGAGTTAATACAATACTGGTGCCTACTTCAGGGCAAAAATCTAAGATAAAGTGATGTTTCTACAATAATAATTCTTCTTCCTTTGCTTCTGACAAGTTAAGATGGAAACAAAAAACATTGCAGCTTGTGATCTGCACAGAATCAGTCCATCCAGAGGGGTTAAAAGAAAATCAGGAAGCTGCTGAGACGCTGACTGCGTGATATCAACTCTGAATGACGCATGTGTTCAAAAGAAGGCTGCATCAGATAGGAAAGATTTCATGAAACTGGCGGGCTGTCTGGCTAGTCACAAGGTGTGGGTGTGTGTGGTTCAGATAATAGTTGTGCACTACATTAATAGTGTGTGCTGTGTATCCTTGTGTGCCTTAAAAAGAAGAAACTGCAGCTACAAAAAGGAAATGTGTAAGTATACACCCTCTGTAAACCCCCCCCCCCAAAAAAAACAAAAACAAAAAAACACCACACAGATAATGAACAGGTTCTCCAGAGATGTCACCTCTGTACACAGTGACAATAAGGATATATGCTGGAGTGAAGTAATTCTTAGCTAAACTTTCCTCAGGTCACAAGCTGTCGGGAAACTGGAAGTAGAAGGGGGATTCACTCTGGGTCATGAATCAAGTTCCCTCTTATAACTCTGGCTTATTTAAGGCACAAACACAGAGGGTACCTCAGGGCAACAGTCATTCTCCAGTCTACATTGTAGTCAAGTTGTTCCGAAAATATCTCTTGAATCCCCCCCTGATTAACCCACGACTACTGCCTACTGGGTGGAAATCAGTAGTGTCTGTTATTTCACTGACACACAGGTCATGCTCAGCAGACATGGTCACGACAATGTGGGACCACTAAAACACCGAAGCCTTCTTAAATTAGACGTCACCAAACAGAAGCGACAAGTATCATCACAAGTGCAGCTTTGTGAAGTTAAAGGCCAAAGTTGCACAGTGACATATGCTTCTGTGGCAGATCAGTGAATCTACACGAGTAATGATAAAGTTTTATTATCTGAAGCATCTTCTATAGATGAAGACACAAGTTACCACAAGAGAAGCAGGTGCATGGCCATGATCATTTTATATGCTTTGACATGGTTTGACCTGTGGGGGGCAGTATGGACCAGGGGTTCAAGTCATTATTTAAAGTCATGATGCACCACTGCAAAAAACATTTCTAAGACTAACATCCATTCATGTTAACAAACTAGGGTTGTTGTTTTTTTAAAGGTATTTCAGTTATTTTTCATATTTTAAGCCCATTTGGTGTTGTGACAGTAGAGCTACAGACACATGGGGAGAAAACAGGATGAGAAAAATCAAAAGAGGTCATTTTTCAGCCACACTTAAAATAGGGATACTTTGGTTATTGTATGTGGTTTATACTGTAAACACTCAGCCACCAGGAAAAATCTGACTTCCTATTTTATGCGTTCCACTTTCCTAAGTTGCCAGCCATTTTTTTTTAAGTCTTGCTTTCTAGGATTGCAAACGTAAGATTTTATTCCCCGATTTTAAGTTCCTCGTTAATGAGTAAAGCTGTAAAATGATGCTTTTGTACATCAGAACGTCACAGTCTCACACGAAGCCCGTTAGCTTACAGACACCAAACAAGGTTTCTCTTTGATCTCTGACTAACCTTGTGTTGTGACGTCTTTTCATCATTAAAGAGAAGTTGCCAAGTATAAGTATCGGAAGGAAATTCTATACCACAGACAAAGCAATTAATGAAAACCATTTCTATGAGTCATCCATTCTCAGGGTACGTTGACTTTTCTGAGAAATCCTGTGATCACTTTAGTTCCAACATTTAATGTAACCAGACTGTTTCCCTCTACAGCCAGTTACCATAAAAGGGAGTAATGACCTCTGCATGACGAAGCAGAATTGACATGAAAAGGGGTTTGACTTAAATGAAATTCACATCATGAATTTCTTCTTAAATGTTAAACCGATTCTTCCGTGAAGCATTTATTCATGCAGAACAGCACTCCCATTTCCTGTTATCAAGTATCCACATCATGAACTGAAGTCAGGACAGTTTCATCAGGTCATTTATTGTGCAAATACAACATGAAGAGCATGCACCAAGAAGGTTCATGTTTGTGACATTAATAAAAGGCTGTTGTCTTAATAGAGACATATCCAGATACATTTAAAGACAGATCTTTATATCCCTGACTACTGAGACTTATTGATTTATGGCAATAACATTTTTAGATGTTTATCAAGCATCCATACTTGCATGCATAGAGTCATATTGTTGGTTAGCTAGCACTGGATATTTGATTAATATTGCTTTGTCCAACTGCTAGAAGTGCGTAGTAATTATCTCAAGTATTGCTAACAGTCAGATTACTTCAAATACATCCAGCATGTGTATATATATAGTCTTAGGATTTGCATAGTTATTCAAACATGAATAAGGCTTATATTCAGTGCGAGCAATAAACTTAAACAGACAATACAGTGAAAACGTCATTTTGCAGCTCATGGTTCAGCATACCGACATCACTTACACAAGGTTGTCGTGTCCATATTCAAAAAGCGAATGGTCATTTTCGATTCAATTTCAAATCTTTCCAGCAACTGCAAAACACAGTTTTACATTCAAACCTCAGTTATTTAGTACCAGTTTCCAATTTAAATGCAAACTGATCAGTTAAAAGAAAGTTAAAGCGTACACATATACTCATCAGCCACTTTTTTAAGGCACACCTGATCAAATGCTCGTAATAACTATGGCAGCACCTCGGTGCTTTTAGGCATGTAGATATGGTCTACAGATTGCATGGGTTCACCAAAAACCAGACAAAGGACTGGAAAAGCGTCGCCCGGTCTGATAAGCCTAGATTTTGTCCATGACATTTAGATGGTGAGGTCAAAATTTGGTATCAATAACATGAAGTGCCTCGTACCGACAGTTCAAGCCTCTGACGGTGGAATAATGTTGTTGTGGGTATTTTCTTGGCACATTTTAGTTCCCTTCATCGCAGCTGAGTAACATTTAAGCACCACAGAGCCCCTTAGTATTGTTGCTGACCATATCTACCACGGTGTACCCATCTTTCAGTTCTTTTCAGACTGGTTTCCTGAACGTGACAATAAGTTCACTGTACTCAGATGGCCTGTACAAAGAGTTAAGGCCATCCTTAAGGCAAACTAAACAGAAAACTAGCAAAGTGTACCTAACAAAGTGACCAACGAGTGCATATTGTTTAATAATGTGCATTATGTGTACAAACCTTGAGGAAGTGCTCAAATGTGATGCCCTCATAGAATTCATCAGGCTCCTGTGTGCCAGAAAGTGAAGTTGTTGACTTTATCCAGACACCTTAATGTTATCTTGAGATGCTTTAGCTTACATACCATGTGACCCACTGAAATACTGGCCACCTCCAACATGGCTGCATCAGCAATGCATTTGGCTGTTTCCTTCTCCAGTGTCCCACTCCGAGATAACAGCTCCTCCACCACCTGAACAGATGTGAACAACAGCTGAAGTACGATATCACTTCTGTAATGCTGTAATCGCATCATCCTGTCTGTTACTGGCAGCCAATCAGTTGCGTTGGAGGAAATTGAGCTAATAACCCCAGCACTAGAGTTACATGTAAAACACAAAGATAATTTACTTTTACAGTCAGTATTTTTAAACAGCTTAAAAACTCAGTTGAGAATGATCATAAACTTAAGGTGACTGTGCACGATCATTTCTTCCCCCGAGCTTACATGTCTGTATTCCTCTAGAGTTATTATCCCATCGTTGTCTGTATCGTGCATGTTGAATAAAACTGCAGAAAAACAAACAAACGCAGGTTTGACTTTGTGTCATCTTCAGGTAAAAGTCAAGCAGTCGAGTTCATGCGATCTATACTGAGACGTACATCTCAGTTTCTCTCTCCTGGTCTTTCCACGCTGCTCTTCTGTCATGTGCGCCGATGGCGGCCTAAAATGGGACATGACCACCACGAACTCTTCAAAGCCAATCTCCTGAACTTTTCCCTCGCCATTCTGATGGAAGTTTCTGAAGAAAACAGCAAATCAGATGCTCTCAAATGCACTGACAACAACTGATACATTAAATCTACAATTTCTTCCATCATTTTTCATCCTAAATGTAAGAATTGTTTATGATTTTGAAAAATACTAGTAAAATGATTAAAGGCAATGGTTAATTACTGTACCTTCTGTCAAAAAACGCCTCTATGATCTGTGTGCGGATGGGATTTAACGCTAGGTCGTTGATTTCATTGAAATTATCTCTCCTGAGGGTTTAAAATAGACTTTCAGGAGTAGCTCATTCATAAGAGACACAATCGTAGAATCCTGTAGAGCAGGTTTCCCGCTCCAAAGAATATTTGTTTCAAGAACAAATGAAATATCAGCTTACCGTAGAGTCTCTTCATTGTGACTCAGCTGCTTAAATCTTTTATGCAGAACTCCAATCTGTTCAAATGAAACTGAGAAATAAGACGGAAACTTTAGGACAAACTACCTGTAAAGATTGCACACCAAGATTAAGTTCCACTAAAATGCCAGTTCCGCTGTCCACTTTCAGCTTTCAAGGCAGCTAATTTGGATATTCACGTTTCATGTAAAACAGTCTGGTTTGCCTCTCATCTCTCACACTCACCTGTTTAGAACATACAGGTGAAACCATAAGGTCATTTAGAAAAGTAGAAAACTGGAGTTTCAGCTTTTGGGTGTTTACTGTAAATGGCTGCTGTCAAAGCTTTCAATAGAGTCCGATCTATTATTAACAACACCTCTCTTTGCAAACCGGGTAAAGTTCCACTTCCATTCACTTGCACTTTAAATTATTCATCTGTAATGCACCACAACTACTGGTTTATCTTATACACAGTGATGACTAACAGGTAACTGAATGGAAACACCAAATGTTGAGCATTACGTTGACATGGACGTATTTCCCCTTTAAGACTGCCTTAAAGTAAGAATTAATTAAAATGTTATTTCCGCCGCAGTGAGTTCCTGTTTTTGTTTTGCATTTTTTTACGCAGGCTGATTCTACACGTCTGATTGAAAATGAAGCATTTTCAAGTAATGCAAACAACAGCCCGGTGATGACTACTCACAGCCCGTCTTTTCCGCCAGATCACTATATTCTGGCCGTCCAGGTGAGGACTGTAGTGCACCCATTGCTCCAAAAAAGATCTTCCCTGGTCAGCCCGCTCTTAAAGGGAGCACAGAGGAGTCTCACATGAACTCAAGAGTGATTCAAAGCGGATTTCGTGCTTCCAGATGATCCATATCCACCTGTGTGTTTCTGTGACAGAGCCTGCTCATCTGACGGCTCTTTCC
Source organism: Haplochromis burtoni (assembly GCF_018398535.1). NCBI lineage: Eukaryota > Metazoa > Chordata > Actinopteri > Cichliformes > Cichlidae > Haplochromis > Haplochromis burtoni. The sequence goes on from NW_024582543.1 coordinate 999,603, forward strand.
CCCCTGCGTGCTCGCCAAGCAGGTTTCATCCTCTGCAAACAGCGCATGCCACTTCCGCAACGATCGTCTCGATGACGACACACTCTTAGGAACAACAGGGTGCACTTTAAATAACCAGTTTTACATATTCAGAGGCCGCGTGTGAGGGTTTGCCATGTGCAGAGTAAGAAAAAAAATAGACAAGTAGCCTTCACATACTGTAACGATTTTTTAAATGTATTTCCAGACAGGCTTTCTTTACTTTTGAATACTACTGTACATCTGCCCTTTGCACAGGTGGATGGATCCACATGTATAAACCCACCTGTTGCAACCAGAGCAGCCTTCAGAACATAGTTGCACACCCAGCCTAATTTTAAATATTTCCATAATCATGAGCATAACATTTATTGTGTTAAACTACCAGCAACATCCCACTTTAGGAACCTGAGTTAATCAGCTCTAGAGAGAAATCTGCTTTAAGTTACTTTCAGGAAAAAGTTTAAAATAACCTACTTCAAACTGGGAGTAAATGGCTGTGTGCACAATTATTAGGCAAGCTGTATTTCTGAGGATTAACTTTACTCTGAACATCTGCATTTCATTTGGTCATTTCAAAATGTTAATTAAAATCCAACATGGATACCCCATCTCAGTTGTTTATTTTCATTAGTTAAAGTGAGAATAATAAAAACAAACAACTCTAAATTTACAAATAATGTAAATTATTTGTGGGTGGGCAGGCGACCACATGCCACATGGCCAGAAAGCAGTGGCCCTTTGCTACATGTCTTCTTCGCTATAATAAACCCAAAAATGCAAATAAATAAATAAATAAATAAATAAATAAATAAATAAATAAATAAATAAATAAATAAAATAATAATAATAATAATAAGAAGAAGAAGAATGATATGATAGATCAACAAACTGATAAGTCCATCTATTGAAAATCAACCTTTTTGTGCCACAGCAGCAACAGCCTCCCAGACACTGTTTAGAGCCATGTGCTGTGTTCCTTGTGTCTTGTTCAGTGGTGATTGTGTTTTAGCCTTCCTTGTCTTGGCCATATCTGTGAGCACTGAATCTACCACTCCAGGTAGGGTCTAATTCTGGAATATGATAGCTTCACGTTTGATTGTTCTCAAAACTTGGGTGTTTCTTGCAATTCTGTTGACTGTTTGCACCAAAATGTTTGATGGTTCTGTCATCGCACCCCAATATCTTTGCACTTTCAGGAGTGCTGCATCCTTCTAAAAGACTTCTGACATTTTTTGCCATTTTACTGTCAGTTAAATCTTCCTCTTTTCTTTTTTTAAAGTCCATTTTGTCTGAGAAAAAGAAGCCACCTAATAATTATGCACCCCTTGATATGAGGTGTTGTCTCCTTAGGCAGTACTCTCCGTCATTGCACAAACACACATCACCTGATGTGCTTAAATCTAATAAGTGTTCATGTTTAGAGTATGAAAGCTTAGAGTATGAAAATATGCATAAAAATTGTCAAAAGATATGTGCAAAATACTCACTTGTCTAATAATTGTGCACAGTGTGTAGACCTGTGACAGCTGGGATAGGCTCCAGCTCCCCACAACCGTGACCAGGAGAAGCGGTCACGAAAATCCAACATCAGGTGATTTTTCTACTGGAATTCCCCTCATGTTCATACAAAACGCTATTCAAAGGATTGGTGGGAGGAATATCAAGGTCTATGCAGGGACATTACACCAACTGGGGTTGCTCAGCTTCTTAAATAACATGGTCCAACTTCTCTGAACAGTTAGTGTCTGTCACAGTTCATGAAAAGGAGTCAGAGGCAGGACACACCTAATACAGTTTCAGAAGGTTTTAATGAGCAACTCGTGATCTCATAACAAAAATAGACAAAAGATCTTGTTTTTAACTGAATGTTCACTGAACACTGCGTCAGAGTTTAGTTGCTAAAGCAGTTACGAAGACAGGATTTCTTCAGAAGCAGAATATTCAACTCTAGCTTGTTATTTAATAAAGATTAGTCTTCCGAAATTGTCTCAAAAGCAGAATTTTTATTCAGGTAAGCAGCTAGTTAGTTAACACTGAAACGCCAAGTGTATCATATTTTATTCATGAGTTTTGGAGACCTCTACATCATCAGTGCAATTTTGTTTTTAACCCTGACCCAAATATGTGTTATCGCTTGTTTGAGATTAACAAATCTTGAGCATAAATTAGACAGAAATACCATATTTGCAGAAATGACTCAAAAACTCATATATACAAATTGATCCTTTGACACAGGATCTACTTTAAGTTTGTTTGTTTCCAGAGTGTGCGTGAGAGAGATGGTCAGAACAGTACAAGAGGAAGAGACAGATTCTTGGAAGACTCCTGAGATCTGAACTGGTCTCAAAGAAAAAAAAATCATCTGTGCTTTTCACAATGTCATAATGCATTTACGGGGTCATATCATTTTGGTTCAGTCAGTTTCTGTAGCTCTGTAAAGTAACTCAATTACTTGAAACACTTCACAGACATAAACATAGTTTACCTGACAGTAAGTTACTGCCAAACTGATTTAAGCACATGTAGTTAATTACTCGTCAACAATGAATACATGTCAGGCTGACCTGTAGAAATATGTGTTACATGTTTACAGCGGTCACGTCTTTTTCCAGTTTCTTGTAACTGTCTAGTCATGTTGACTTAAAAGGACCAGAACAACCTCTCAATTTAACACTAGTACCGTAGCCTTCATTTATATTTCACATTACACTTTTTAAATAGAACCAGAATGATTCCCAAACAGTTTTGGGTTTTTTTCTTTTGCTCTTTAAGGACTTTCTTGTCGATGTTGTTACAAAAACCTGATACCCAGAGTTGACTCTTGATCCTGAGAAGACCGAAAACCACAGAAAAGTTGCTAAATGAACTTTGAGGTGTGGCTTCTGTTTAAAACTGTTGCGTCCTGCATCAGTTCTAGCCTGGTTGAAATATGTTCACAGTTTGAATTCAGAGCAGAGTGGTGATCGCCACATGTGATGAGCCAACTTTGATAACAACGAAAGAGCTGATAATCTGCATCCACTGTCAGATCCAAAAGACTCCCTCCAACACTTCTAATGGTTTCTTTGAACAACACCTGAAACAGAAACAAACATGACTGTATACTTACTGCATTGCATGTCTATAGTACTGTTAGTAGCATGCTACGCAAGAATGTCGTGGATCGAGCCACTCCTATCTGGCAAAACAGCTGCTGTGTGATCTTCCTGTCTGCGGTCATGTTTGAATGTTGCTAACCACAATCAGCAATGATTTCCTGCCCTGTGTGAGTCATTAGAAGAGTGTGAACTCATGCTCAGACATGTAGGGAGTCTTATTTATGCATCCTTCATAAGAAGCTGGGAGGAGTTCCAGGTTATTACAAGGGCATATCGTTCCATAACCCACATGATCTTGAAGGGCTCAGTCAGTAACTGTGAAGAAACAGAAGTCTTTTGTTTTGTTTCATGGAAGTGTGTTGTGAAAACAATGCAGTACAGTGGAAAAATGCACTCATACATCTGGTTTCTGGCACGCTAGATTTATAATGTATCTGCTTTGATAGAAAAAAAACGTTCATTTTCACATCATCATGACAAGCTGTTGATTAAAAACATGCAGTACTAACATGCACCGTGTGGTGGCAGCCTTTTGCTAGCAATGGACTAAACTCTTGATTCCTGTGATTGTGTCCCCCCCCCCAATCACTGTAAAGGTTGATTTTATTTATGTATTTTAGCATTAAGTGCATTTATGTCACACAGCGTTTACTCTTTATGTAAATTTGAGGCTTTTTCACTCACTCATATCTTCATATCTTGTCGTTCGCTCTGCATTAAATACACTGACTGCTTTGTTAATCACAGGCTACCCGTTTATTTTCTCTAATGTGTCAGCAAGTTGTTTTGCAGCTGTCAAGCCGTGAACTGTTGCGTCCTCGAGTCATGAACAAAAGCTGTCACTGCTGATGGTGAATCAATGGGCATCAAATGGACAAGAGCAACACAACTGAACTACCTGACAAAAAATATTCTGATATTTCTTGCTGCTAGCCTCTGTGCCACATTGGTCTTTGCTTGTTTTCTGACAGTGATGCAAACTGGAGGTGGTTCTGTCCTCATTTTTCTACATTATTCAGACTGGTCTCATAAATTCACTACATCTGTATTTCTCACAGCATCAAATGTCATCAAGTGTCTTCACAGTGGGGAAACTTTTACATTTTTTAAGCCCCTATAAGTTATTAAATTACTGAAGGTATTGAAAGATTGAATGATACCATAGCATGAACACTGGGTATTTATCAGATCCTAGAAAATGTCATCAGCTCCTTGTCAGAGGACTCAAGGCCAAGTGTGTGATTCATAAAATGCAAACAACAACAAATGTGCTCAGATTGATCAGTCTGGGGTTGCTAGGAGATCATTTGCTGACTGTATGTATGTGAAGCCACTTGCTACTCTGGTTTATGGCTCAATCTCACTAAAGTAAAAATAAATAAATAAATCTGTGGTTTCTAGGTGATTACACTGGATTTTCTTGCTGTCAAGGACTGATTGCAAGTAGGGTGTTGTGTGCTCAGTAGTTTGATCGCAAGGTGATTGCACAGGTTGGAGGGCAACCTGTCTCCAAACAGTCTCTGGTCTAACAGAGCAATTATTTGTGTCTAACTTATAAACGCCAACAGATTGTGATGCATCTCTTTACAATAAGGGACTCGACTCACCTTGTTGCCACATGTTTGTGTTCTGGTTATATTGCTGCATAAAAACAAGGTTGCCAAATCAGAATCAGAATCAGAATACTTTATTGATCCCTGGGGGAAATTATTTTTTGTTACAGTACTCCATTATAAACCAACATTAAGACAAGACAGACAATACACTAACTAAGAATAGTACAATATATACATATATATACATACATAAGTCACTCATAAATAAATAGCTGAAAAAGAAACATGTGTAGTTATAGCAGCAAACAGTGTGTTAAGTGGATGCGTTGTACAGGGAGATGGCCACAGGCAGGAAAGATTTCCAGTGTCGTTCAGTGGTGCTTTTCGGTAATCTCAGTCTCTCACTGAACGAGCTCCTGTGACTGACCAGCATGTCATGGAGTGGGTGGGAGGTGTTATCCAACATTGTCTTTATCTTGGACAGCATCCGCCTCTCCGACACCACCTTGAGGGAGTCCAGCTCCATCCCCACAACATTGCTGGCCTTACGGATTAGTTTATTGAGTCTGTTGGCATCTGCGACCCTCAGCCTGCTCCCCCAGCATGCAACAGCATAGAGGATCGCACTGGCCACAACAGACTCATAGAAAATCCTCAGCATTTTCCGGCATATGTTGAAGGACCTCAGTTGCCTCAAAAAATAGAGACGACTCTGGCCCTTCCTGTAAAGTGCTGTGGTGTTTTTAGCCCAGTCCAGTTTATTGTCAGTGTGTACTCCAAGGTATTTATAGTCCTCCAAATACTGCCGATTTTCCACCAAACTGCCTTCCGACAGCAGCTGTGTCACTACTTATGGAGGAATTTCTGTTTCAGACATTTTTTTTTGCTGATTTATCACAGTTCTTCCCTGTATTATCACAAACAAATTGAACACAATTGCCAACTTGACCAAACTCAATCACAAACTGATAGCAGACTGACTCTGTCTTACTCCCTTTTGAAGATCGGAGCTAACTGAGTTTCTTTTTCTACAAAAGTGACAATAATTTTGGTTTAGCCATGGTCTCAAACCACCGTTTCCCCTAGTGTGACTGTAGTGTTAAAAAGTTGCTCTATACATGAAGGTTATCATTATTTGTTCTTATAAAATTCAGCTTGTATTAACAGGGTAGGCAGAAAACAGTTTCTCTGTATAACCAGAAGAAGTTAGAAGTTATTTGCCCAAAAGTAACCATTCCCATAGTTTTTAAGTCTGTTGATTTAGCTATGGCCTGTTTCAATGAATAGTAATAAAGTCCTTAAAAAACTGAGGTTTAATTCTCTAGTCATCGGTGATGTTTGACAGCTGAGAGTAAAATTGGATGTTAAGGGTTTACCAAGAGAATAAATGAATGTGTTCATTTTGAATGAATGTGTTCATAAATGAATGTGTTCATTTATTCTCCCTGTGCAGGGGAGTTGATGCATCTCATAGCGAACAATCAATCAGGTTTGGAGAACAAACAAAACAATACATTGCTTTTCTTTATCAGTCTCTGCCCTTGAAATGTTCTTTCCTATAAAATTGTCTCACTTGCTGTCTGCTGTGTTTGTGTGTCTTGTAAGTATTACCGAGCACACTACGTTTGATGGCTTGAAATTGATTTGAATAAAGTCGGGGGGGAAGGGGCGGGAAAGCGTGGCCAAGGAGAGAGGGCAGGCTGCTCCTGCTTTGCATGCACGGGGGCTTCTGTGGGAGAAGGAGTTGACAGGGCGCCGCAGTGCTGCTTCCAGCTCTCAGACAACAGCTGCTCAGAAAGAGGAGACGTCCTGAGGGTGATGCGACATGTCTCGCTCTTTTTCCATCTCTCTTCTCACCTGTCTGCCTCTTCCTTTCACCAAACAGACATGCGCCAGACACGCGTGCAACACACTGTCTTCCCGACATTCACACAAACACGTCGTCACGGTCGTGAGATTCATAAGAAATTGGCAGGGTGCCTACACACACACAAAACCCTCAAAATAAACCAGGTACAGCCGAGTTTTGATGGAATATGTTATTTGTTCCTCTCACTTGGACAGGTGCTTATGAAGAAAAATCATCAGCTCTTTAATGGAAATTAAACCATCCTCCTCAACCGATTACCAATTGCTGCTGATCACAGATATTCAACATGACAAGCTGTTCAATGAGCATCACAAATCCATGTTTTGTATTTATTTATCTTATTTGGTTACTTGACAGCTTTTGATCATTTCCCACCAGCAAGGAAAGGCAAAACAATTCCCGCGGAGTGATTTTTCCACACAGCACAACACTCTTATCCCTGTTGTCACCTTCCGACCTTGGTCCGTTTTCCACCCTGTGCAGACAAAAGCTCACTAAACATAAAATATTCTTGTGAAATCTTTGGTTGCCTTAAAACAAGAGAAATTAATTTCATGTAATTGAGTGCAAGACATTGATATATGTATAAATAAATGTGTGTGTGTGTGTGTGTGTGTGTGTGTGTGTGTGTGTGTGTGTGTGTGTGTGTGTGTGTGTGAAGCTGGCTGCACATTGCACATTAATTTAAATGGATGTGAAACAAGAGTGTGTATGCATTTTCTTTCTTTGGGTACCTTTTAATTACTTTCATATCTTTGGAGGTGACCCAGTTCTAAAATCAAAATGGGCTAGTTGGGTGGGGTGCTGTGAATTGAGTCAGGAATAATTAAAGTATCTCATGAGAAGGATACTAACAGAAAACCCTCCTGTTTCTGTGGCAGGAAACATTCATCGCATTTCTTTTACCAAATCCAAGATTCTGTGTCCAGTGTGGGAATGATAATGCTTCTGTTGCTGCTTTATTACTCCTTCCAGTAAAGCCGGAAAGTAATTTCGTGGCTGTTTTTTGTGTTACTTTGGAATTGATAGCACATAAAAGGACAGAGAGATGTGCTCCCCCCCACCACCTTTTTTTTTCTTTTTTGCCCTTGGTTTGTCAATAAAGAAAAGGAGCAGGGATTGCAGAGGTGTGGACAGGGCATGCTCTGATCTCCAGACAGAAAGAAATCAATTTCAGAGTACAAGCTGTTCAGAGACGGGCGGAGATGACAGTAAAGTCACACTTGTCCAACGGTAAGGTTGTAGAAGTTTGACAGTAAAGTTTAAGTCATTACTTCTTGATCAAAAAGATTTAAAATAGGAATTGTATCCATCTAACTTCTTATCCATCTTAGCACTGAAGCTAATTAGGAATTTAAAACAGAAAATTGAAAAGGATCTTTCTAAGTGAACACAAATGGTCTTTTCCCTCATCTTACTCGGGTCAGAGAGAAGAAACAAGCACTTAAGTGTCTGTTCTGGGTCGTCCACCCAGTTGGTCATGCCTGAGGACACCTCCAAAGCGAACTTGGCATTTTCATTTGTTACCTGAACCACCTTCATGTGTAGCTCCTCGCAATGCAAAGCAGGACTGGGTTGGCGCTGAGGTTTTTGCAGAACTACTGAGATCTCTTTGAGGAGAACCAGTCACCCGGTGGAGAAAACTCATTACGGCTGGTTGTATCTGCAATCTCAGTCTTACTGTCACTTTTCAAAGCTTGTGAACACAGGTGAGCATTTGAATGAAAGCCGACTAATAAATTACATATATTACATTTAAAGCTCAGCGCTCACCTCACCTCCTCATTCTCATACAAAGCCTGGCAGCAGTGCCCCCTAACTGATCATCAATCTCACAATCCTTTGTACCATAACTCTACAATACTTCACCTGAGCTCCTCCACTTGTGGCAGCTGCTCCTTTCTTGTCTAGAATTAGAAAAAAATTCTGTCCTTTATCACATTCAGCTTCATATTTCGCTGTCACTCCAACAAAACCCAAAGGGAAAGATCATCTCCAAAAAGTAGAAAATGCAATTAAAGTGTCAACAAATGCCAAGTGTCCCACATTTGCATTTAATTTGCATTTGTTTGCACTTTTTAAATAAATGTTTTTAATCTTCTAATTTAATTGTTCCTTTCTACCAACTGTAAAGAAAAAGTTTTCAGCCCTTACCTGTCGCGCTTTCTATAGTTGCAGATTTAGCCCTCAAAGGTTGACTTTGTCGGATGAAGCGACAGCTGTCTGATTTTATCGTGCCTTAGCTACGTTAGATTAAAAACAATAACACGGGTCTTCTTCCCCATTTAAACCTAATCAAATCTTCAGCATCTGACAATCCCCATCACAGAGAGACAGCGGCGCATTATTTACAGAGGAGAGATGCAGTCCTAGTATTGTAAGGAGAATATTAGACCAGACTTTCATTGAAAGAATCGATAAATGCATCACTATTAGCATGCAAACACACTTTTAAACATAAAGATAAACCCAAATGTTGCAGTTATATATTGTGATAAAACACTACCTCACATGTATCTCCAGACTTTCCTTGAAATAGCAGCAAGAAATACGAGTGCTGCATTTATTCTGATACTAATTGTTTCAAATGTGCTATTTGTCTGCACTTATTATTTCTGGGTCACCGTTTACAAAGTGTTTTGGTCTCCTGTGGTAATGTGATTACAGTATGCTCTATGATGGATAACCTCATTGGCCGCCATTTCTCTTCTAAAATATTTATTGGCAATAGAAAAACTGGCCTTGTTGTTAAGGAGACAGCTCGTGGCTGGTGTGTAAAAATTATGCTGAGGGCTTTAACTTATATAGGCTAATGTCTTATTTGTCAGTTTAATAAACACCAAGTTCAGCGAATGATATTTACAGCCCTATAAGGAGCAATAAATATTGAGCCCCTGCCTTACTGAAAGGCAAAAGGAGAAGATTTTTAATTTGGAGATATCCAGCTTAAACTAGATAAATGAATTAAATTACTACTTATTCTTCCACATACAAAACTGAAAAATGACTCCCCAAAACACTGGTAATTGTGTTATAAGTAGTTTCCACTTCCTTTTTGTAGCTGCATTGTTTTACCTTGTGTTAGTTTCCATCATATTCCCTCAAAATCTGCACAGCTTGTGATTTTGGCAGAAAAAAGACAGCGGCAGGTTAATCTGCTTTTGACTCATCGTGACAGCTTTCCTGCTTTCTTCACAACTGTTGGATAAAAGCCAGGGTTTAGAAAAGTGTCCCGTAGTTGTGACTTTTGAAAATCAGAACAAAGTGATATCTGGGAAGCTGCGCTACATTATATGTTTGACGAGGAATAAAAATTGTGTGCAGCGCTACATAAAGCGAGACATTTTTCATCCTATGTGTGAGATAACAAAATTGTTTCATTAAAAACGTTGCAGTTACAGTTTTAAGGGTTCGAGTCAGTTGCTCTGACATTACACGCGCGTATAATCACTGGGTTTTAAATGGCAACATATTAGCTGGTTTGCTTAGAAATGAATTTAGGACTTTATCATGATTTGACATAATTAACATTAACACATTTTATGCTACTTTTTTGAACCAAAATAGCAAAACATCATCATCTCAATTGGCTGTGATGCAAAATATTTCCTCAATATTAATATGACAACAAATCAAAATATGCATCAATCAGAATGAATGGTGAGAAAGTAGCATCTTAGATTTCAGTATATGCGCTTGCAGTATGCATATATTTTAATATCAAAAGCAAGGACAGCTGTTCAAGCTCTAAGAGAGAGAATACTGAGTAGATGTGGGCTGTCACAGAGGCGGCGGACTGTATACTGCAGATAAACATGTGATGATTGGATGGAGCGCAGAAACCTGTAATTATAAATTACAGCCAACTCATCTGGATCAGGTTGTACCCTGAGTGTCCTCATTTGAATGCTGATTTTGTTGTGATTTTTATTTTAATGTCCAGATTAGCCTCCTCTGGTTTGAGTTGACCTCCAAAACAAATTCTTGAACTCTTGAAACTTTTGAGGCCGGTTTCCCTAAATAAAAATCAAGAATCACTTGAAGTCTGATTTGTCGACACCATCATAAAAACACACTTCATGTATGGCACTCTAAAATATTTGGGTTTTGATCATTCAGATGACCAAGATTCAGAATGCTTAACATCAAAGTGGCTAAAGAGGAATAGTGAAGGGATCACCAAAGTCAGTAGGCTTCCTCCTCTGGGGACCATGAATGTAAGAACTTATGTATGTGTATGCAATACTTTCATCTGCACCTGAATCCACATGAATGATTTGGCACAGATGTCACACCAGATACCCTTCCAGGTACATCCATCCTATTAATCTTGGCTCGCGACCAGTCCTGAAACTGGCAGATCTGTACCTAGTAGTGATAAAATGTTTCTTTGAGTGGATAATTAAAAAATGGAAAGCTGTAAAACAATGTTAATCTGAATTTTATTTTAGTTAGCAGGTTTCATGCTTGTGTGCTCCATATACCACGCCTCAGGTTTTAACTTTTTCACATCCATTTATATTCCTTCTCCACTTTTAACATCAAAATTAAAACGGATGTGGATAGAGCACCTGAAGTATTGGGTGACTATCTGACTATCTGGGTGGCAATAACAAATCACACAGAAGAAACGGGAGCATCGAGATATCACAACAAGATGTATAACACAGTATCTCCCCCTGCTGGTACTGCAACTTGATCATGTATGTCCATTTCACGCGTAGGAGAGTTAAAGCATGACATCCGAACAGTGGACCATCATGTCTGTTACACTGAAACTGTGCTAAATTGAGAGAGACACACACAGCAACATGTCCATACTGAAGGCTTTGGTCGAATGTTCCTTTCATTACTGGAAAAATGCCCTTAACTGAGTACACATGAATTATTCTGGGGGGAATAAGCTGCTGTGTCATTTCTGTTGTCATTATTTTGAAAGAAGAAAGACTTCAGATCTGATCATAAAGACTTACAAGGATGACCAACAGCATTAAAGCCACCTGCCTGATGATGTTCCCTTATGTCAAAAATAAATAACAAGCCAGTGGGATACACGGTCCTGCTGGCCACTGCCTTCAGGCCACGATGTTTCCAGAGGGAGTTGCTTGGTCCTGCAAGCAAGGTGGGTAATATGTGTGAAATAACATCCACCAACATACCAGGACACAACAGAATATTGTGTTATTATTGTGTTGTGATAAATAGACCATAAGACCATTTTTCACCTCATTCATCTGTGCTTTTAAAATTTGTGGACCAAAGATCTGTCTAAAGGCTTTAACATCACTCTCTGACACTGTTTATCGTCTGTCTTCATCCTGCAGAAATCCAGCTTGTCAGTCTTGGAATTAAAAACACGCTCTGCATCTAAATAGCATAAATACCAGTGTCGAGACTATGCTGCATTATTTAGATCTTACCAAAGGCACCCCATTGGACACCTCCAGCACCATTAGCTGGAGTGAAAACAAAACAGAGCTGCGGGATCTTACGCTCAGCACTGAGAACTGCTGTTAGGTGTTGTAGTTGATATATATATGTATATATATATATATATATATATATATATATATAAAAAAAACACCCAGCACGCCCCTGCGGGCGGTTTATCCTTCAAGCTCGGGTCCTCTACCAGAGGCCTGGGAGCTTGAGGGTCCTGCGCAGTATCTTAGCTGTTCCCAGGACTGCGCTCTTCTGGACAGAGATCTCCGATGTTATTCCCGGGATCTGCTGGAGCCACTCGCCTAGCTTGGGAGTCACCGCACCTAGTGCTCCGATTACCACGGGGACCACCGTTACCTTCACCCTCCACATCCTCTCGAGCTCTTCTCTGAGCCCTTGGTATTTCTCCAGCTTCTCGTGTTCCTTCTTCCTGATATTGCTGTCATTCGGAACCGCTACATCGATCACTACGGCCGTCTTCTTCTGTTTGTCTACCACCACTATGTCCGGTTGGTTAGCCACCACCATTTTGTCCGTCTGTATCTGGAAGTCCCACAGGATCTTAGCTCGGTCATTCTCCACCACCCTTGGGGGCATCTCCCATTTTGACCTCGGGACTTCCAGGTTATACTCGGCACAGATGTTCCTGTACACTATGCCGGCCACTTGGTTGTGGCGTTCCATGTATGCCTTGCCTGCTAGCATCTTGCACCCTGCTGTTATGTGCTGGATTGTCTCTGGGGCATCTTTACACAGCCTGCACCTGGGGTCTTGCCTGGTGTGATAGACCCCAGCCTCTATGGATCTTGTACTCAGAGCTTGTTCTTGTGCTGCCATGATTAGTGCCTCTGTGCTGTCTTTCAGTCCAGCTTTGTCCAGCCACTGGTAGGATTTCTGGATATCAGCCACCTCCTCTATCTGCCGGTGGTACATACCGTGCAGGGGCCTGTCCTTCCATGATGGTTCCTCGTCTCCCTCCTCTTTCTTGGGTTTCTGCTGCCTGAGGTATTCACTGAGCACTCGGTCAGTTGGGGCCATCTTCCCAATGTATTCTTGGATGTTCCTTGTCTCATCCTGGACTGTGGTGCTGACACTCACCAGTCCCCGGCCCCCTTCCTTCCGCTTAGCGTACAGCCTCAGGGTGCTGGACTTGGGGTGAAACCCTCCATGCATGGTAAGGAGCTTTCTTGTCTTTATGTCAGTGGCTTCTATCTCCTCCTTTGGCCAGCCTATTACCCCAGCAGGGTACCTGATCACGGGCAGGGCGTAGGTGTTGATGGCCCGGATCTTGTTCTTACCATTCAGCTGACTCCTCAGGACTTGCCTGACCCTCTGCAGGTACTTGGTGGTTGCAGCCTTTCTAGCGGCCTCTTCATGGTTCCCATTTGCCTGCGGGATCCCCAGGTACTTGTAACTGTCCTCTATGTCTGCAATGTTGCCTTCTGGTAGTTCAATCCCCTCAGTTCTGACTACCTTCCCTCTCTTTGTTACCATCCGAGCTACACTTCTCCAGTCCGAACGACATTCCAATGTCATTGCTGTATAGCCTGGTAGTGTGGATCAGTGAATCGATGTCTCGTTCACTCTTGGCATACAGCTTGATGTCATCCATGTACAGGAGGTGGCTGACAACTGCTCCGTTCCGTAGTCGGTATCCGTAGCCAGTCTTGTTAATGATCTCACTGAGGGGGTTCAGGCCTATGCAGAACAGCAGTGGGGACAGAGCATCTCCTTGGTAGATCCCGCACTTGATGGTGACTTGTGCTATGGGCTTGGAGTTGGCCTCTAGTGTTGTACGCCACATCCCCATTGAGTTCCTGATGAAGGCTCTTAGGGTCCCATTGATCTTGTACAATTCTAGGCATTCCAGTATCCAGCTGTGGGGCATTGAGTCATAGGCCTTCTTGTAATCAATCCAGGCAGTGCACAGGTTGGTCAGTCTGGTCTTGCAGTCTCGGCTGACTGTTCTGTCTACCAGTAGTTGGTGTTTTTATATTGCCCGTAGTGCTGCATTAACATCATCTAGCAGACCTTCTGAGGGTACTTCACGTAATCTTGGTAACCGGCTACGGGGGATCCAGGTTTCAAGCTTGGCCATGATCCTATTTTTCAGGTCAGTTCCTCTCGCACTCAACGATCCTTCTCCTATCGCACTTGGGGCTATGTACCCAATCTCGGGTGGGGGTGATGATATCTCCCCCCTGACCTGGCGTCCTGACTCCTCCTTGCCATAGCATTTGTGTTGTACCTCGTCAATCTCTAGCTGTGAGAGCAGTCCCTTCTTTCGAATGTTGGAACACTGAGCTACTAGTTGTTTCGCCGTCATTGTGGATGTTGGGTATCGAAGAATCCATAGGTCCGTCATCCTATTCATGTAGCCCCTTCCGCCGGGGTTACTTGCGTAGTAGCATTCCAACAACGCCCTGTTTTCTCTCTTGCCCACCATCTGTATATATATATATATATTATATATATTATATATAATATATATATATATATATCATACGTATTATTATATATATATATATCTTGTTTTTGTCCACCCTTTGTGTGATTACTTTTTAATCCCCAGCAGAAGAATCTGCTGTTAATTGATTAATTTTCTGAAAATTGCAGCATACAAAGACAATGGTGTTGTAATTATTTATTGGTCTGGTTTCTCTTTGATATTCTAACAAATATAACGCACAAAAACATATTCAAACATGGAATGATCAGTATGAGAGTAATGTCCAATGAGATCCAGTTTTACCCTCTCCTTTTCTTTTTATCTGACCTCAGAAAGTAACCGCGTACTCATGTAAGCCTCCATCCAAATCCATCATCATAAGCCAAGGTCAACAAACAGTGACAGTTCCTCACAGCCACACCTGTCACTGAATAGACGCTATTTATCTGTATTTTTGTAGGAATGTAAACTGAAAGGTGCGGTATGAAAAACCTGACAGAAAAAACAGTTGTCAGTTCACATAAAACATCTAAAATTAAAACGCTTCATCATTTTGACATCAATATTTATTTAAATGGGGAATATTTTTCAGATCATGAATCATCAGGGTAATTTATTCTTTGCCGTTACTAAAGCAGATTCGACCGAGGTTTATTGTCTGTCTTTTTCCGGCAGAATTCCAGCATGTGGGAATTCCTCGGAGCAGTCAGGAGGAGCTTCAAAAGCGCTTTGCCCATTAGGGTATTCAGCTGGTTTCATCTTTGTCTTCCTCTTGCTCGGTTTTTGTTGCACGTGGGACGAGACACACTCACCAGGGTGGGAAGATTTTTCGTTTTAACGGATGCTGGTTAATCAGGAGATATATATATTATATGTAATACTAAAATGAGTCACAACATTGAAGCCACATGCCCATTACTGTGCTGGTCCTCCTCATGTAATTCAAACCGCTCTAACTTGTCAGGGGGAGAGACACAGGACCTCTGGGATACCCTGTGGTGAGGTTTTGGTGGCATTGATCATGACCTGTTTCATTGCATCCCACGGATGCCTGATTGGACTGGGATCTCGGGAGTCTGAAGGCCAGGCCTTGGGCTTGGTGTCCTTGGGGAATGGTGCATGTCAATTTAGCATTCACATGAATGTCTGGACCTGAGATACATTTTATAAGAAGCTGATGGATGTTATTCACTCCACCTGACAGCAGTTTTAATTTTATACTGGCTGGTGTGTGTCCTGTTAGCTCGGGCAGTAAGTATAACCTAACTTTAGAGTTTCAGAAGCTTAGCTCATCCTTGCTCTGACTATTTGTGTGGTGTAAGAGGGCCGTCCTCTGATGTGTGTCCATTTAAAGCATCTTTACAGAACAGATGTGGTTTTGTAATTGCTGGACTGGGTTCAGTCAGAGAATTGGTTCAACTGAAAGATGCTGACTCTCATTTGAACAGCCCTCCATCCCTCCTGTACAGCATTTCATTTCTGTTTGTGACCTGCATCTCCTCCTTATTCACCTTCCTGCTCTGTGCGAAAGGATTGACATTCAGCGCTTCAGCAGGAAGGATGGGCTCTTGAGCAGCTGTATTAGGTTATCTTCAGCTCAGTCTCTCCCCAGGTCCCTGCTTAGTACTCAGAAAAGACCTGTTGTGTTGAGATACCGGCTTGTGTCACGCTGTGCTGTGGCACCGAGGTGATCAGCTGTATATTTACCTGCTGCATTGCAGTCAAGGTCAGTGGATTATGATGGCTGTAGCCCAATTCATGAGCATCAGGAGAGACCTGTGTGAGGTGAGGAGGTGTTGAGTGTTTATTTTACAGAGATCGGCTTTTGTCTGCGATGTCTGCCTTCCTGAACTGTAGACTGAGACAGATGGGGATTTAGTGATGGTTTTGAGCAAGTCTGCTGCAGAGTGACCATCCGTCAGGCTTGACAGGAAGTGTGTGTTGCTACAGTGATGATCAGCTCCCATGAGTCCTCTTGGCAGTTGTGATTGCCAATATTGTGCTTAAAACCCACAGGGCAGCTCTGGCAAAAAAGGATTTCTGAGTTAAATAGGAGGTTACATATTTAATAAGACTTAACTGAGTGTCTATGGATGACCAAATTTTAGTTTGCTAAAAGATAGATTAGAAAAGAAAGAAAAGGTCAACTGTTTATAGACTGTGCTTGATAGACCAGGGGTAACCTTTGATGTCATTGCTGACGTCTGTGGTGTTCTTGCTCCGTTCTTGCTCCAAATACAGATTTTAATTGTTTATCGGGGTCGTTGTTATTCAGTCACAGTCTGCGATGCTAGATCCATATTAAAGTGGCAGTAGGGTAATCAATCAAAGTGTGTCGGGCAGCAGCATTTGACACGTGACATGCAAAAACCAAAACGTGACAGCAGCATATACAGCCCTGTGCTGCTTAAAAGGTTTTTCAAATTAGTTTCAAGAAGAGGCTTCAAGGAGAAAATTGTAGTGAACGTTCAGCTCTCTTGCATATGGCTTTACATCTGGCCAATCGGATTTGGCCAGCAGACACATGCATCTGATCCAATGAACAGCAGCTTGATGTGTCTCCCCTCATAATTTTAAAGATCTCCCTAAAATGATCCAGAGTGTAAATCTGTTTCTTTCTTTCTGACTAAGCCTGTTTTTCAACTGTATCTACAATTAGACAATTTAATATGCTCCAGGTGAGAGAAGTCTTTATGCAAATATGATGCCATCTGTTCTTGTTTTACTTTCTTTCCTTGGATGAAGTATTTAACTGGTACCACACAGACTAAGTTAAAACCCCTCAAACAGAAATAACACTAACTATACTAGAAATTTATTGAAACTTACAAAATCATTACATGGTTTCATCTTTATGGTCTAGAGCTGCAAAAAATTGACTTGCTCAGATAATGATTTTCTACTCAATTTGAGGACTCAGTCACACAAACTTAGTCCTTTTAACCAAACACACACTCAGACTCTGATGGATGCATTGAAAAAATCTGGGTTCAACATCTTCACCGAGGATCCTTTGGCAATTTGCTAAACTCCTGGTTATGTGATATCTTTCACTTGACTTTTTCAAGGTTATTTCACTGCAGGCTCCAGCCAGATATCTTGCTTTTAATTGCATCTTGTAAGTCAGTCATGGTCATGTGTCACTGTCTCAGTGTCTAAGGCTGGTAGTGCTAAATGAGACCTGTGATGCTCTAAGATTAAATATCCTTGTCTGCAAGTAATGTTGATGCACAATGAATATTGTTGGAGAACCATGTAATATTTAGTGGGACGTTTGGGATGTTCATAGAAGGTTTTGTAGCAATGCACTGACTGGAATGATCACCAAATTTTGCTAAATATGCTCCAAACTTACATAAGCTAATATCTATTTTGTGTTAGTCTTTGTTTGATGTGAAGCAACTTGTGATTTGTATCTTGATAGATGCTTTATAAATGCACTTACTTACTCCCTGTAGTTTGTTGACTTTCAGTTTCCGAACTCAAAATAAAAACGTATCTGTCTTGATAAGGCAGAACTGCAGGACACACTTGCTCCCACTTGTCCATCATGTGATCACATGACTTCACTTCTATTTGAAATCCAGTCAAATAGATGTTGCAACTGTACCCAGAAAAACAGAGACTTCCCTCCTTTAAATATATAAATATGCATATATACTGACTTTGATAAGAAGAAAAAAGACTACTCCGATCTCCACTTATTGTTATTATTTCTTACTTTTGCCATCAATTTCCCTCTTTATTGCTTCCAGGCCAAACACTTGTAGCCATCTCGTCCTGGGTGCATGAACACAAATGAACAGAAAACACTGAGAAATGCGACTCTTAAATTCAGTAAGTTTGATGAGTGTTTATTTGTTTTCTTCATGTTCACGCTTTGTGACCTTTACTTATATTTTAATTCTGTTATAGAAAACCAGCTGACATTTGATTTGATTTGGATTGCATTTGTTGATTTGGTTGCTTGTGCACCTTAACCTTAAATATGGATAATTAAACCACAACACTGTATGAATATTACAAATAAACCTATCCGTGATTGCAAAACACTATTTTTTTGTAATTAAATGTTTTAACCACACAATTTAAAATCTGGGAACACTTGTTTTACCAACAAGTACAACAGAAAGAAATCTTTAAAAAAATCAACATAATGAATGCAAATAACATGGGGACATAAACATATTAAAATGTTTAGCATACAGTGCTCGACAAATGTAGTAGACAACCTGCCACAACAAAAGAAAAAACAAATATTTTAGAAGTTTGTCAAAATCTTGTTTAAAACTACAAAAAATTATTCATGAGGCAAAACTGGATTCATATTTTATACCTTAATTTGAGACGACACACTGAACCGCTATAACTAATTTTCTATTTTCTATTGCAGTAAATAACTGTAATTATGAATCTTAGTCAAAAAATAATTATGTGATTAACTAATTTTTCAGCTTTATTCTAAAACATTAGTTTTGAAAATTCATGGATAACTATACAACAAAATAATAAACAATTATATTTTAGCATAAAAATGTCATTTTGATTAAACAGCTGGTGCATAATGGTGGATTAACCATTACAGACATGATTTTGGTAATCATTAAAACTCTTAATGATAGGGCACCTCTGGCATAAACCTAAAAAAATAGGACAGCAAACTTTTTCCAACAAGGAAAAAGAATCTGGGGTTGAATTATTTTGGCAGTTACAAACTTTGACGATTAGCATGCAATGCCTTCAAACCTTTGGCAGCTGCTTTTGATCACAAAGAAATTCCAAGGGCTCCTGCTGGGAGGAACTTCCAATCACCTTCACACAGATTGTTGAAGCGTTGCACATAACTGTTGTCTAATTTATATGCACAGAAAAACTCGGTGTTCACCGATGAACTCATCTGTGAGGTGTCTCTTTGCAGCTGGAGACTCGACTCAGGTGGTTGCCAGCTGGTTGTATTCTGGTTATATTTCTGCATTAAAGTAAGGTTGCAGTTAAATTGTCATCCTGTAGCAACTACATCATTAAATTTCTGAATTTTTAATTTAGATCGGTGACATTCTGCCTGGATTCTGAACGTAAGTAGTAAATGTGAGTTTCTATTTATGGCTACAGATTTTAGCTGTTCACATATACATCACTGTTAATCGGTGTATTATCAGAAAAGGTGTACGTGTTTGCCAGCTGGACTCCATATAACTAACAGCAGTTGATAGGAGACCGATGCCATCTTATGCATGTTTTTTCACTGTTTTTATTCACCAAAGTTGCTTTGAAGACAGTTGTGAGTGGTCACAGTCTCAGATATTCAAGCAATCATGCAAATAATTTTGATTGTGCCGCTGTTTTCCCCAGTGTGAATGCACTGTTATGTGCTTCAGGAAGTCCATCTTACCATGCTAATTATAACTATTTATTATTAATTATAAGTATTCCACAAACTCCCTGCTAGAGAAAGTCTGCATTTTTGTACATCTGATGGTAGAAGAGACCGGTGTCCTGCTAAGCACAGCTAGGAAGATTTTGATTGACGCTTACCCAGAGAGTGGCTGATATTTTTAATTACTTGTTTCCAAAAAGGAGAAACAATAAGACGCTCTCGTAATCAATACAAAAATCCACCTGTTTTTTTGCACACTTCCAGCAGTTTTTGAAGTTCTTTTGAAGTTTAACTGGTGTAATATGAATAAATGTCGATCATTTTATGGGGTCTAAATTGACTGACATTCCAACTAATTCGATTTATTTGGTCCTATGTTTAATTTAAGATGTCTATCCCCTATCGTCCAGTAAATTTTCACAGTTACCACTCAGAGTGTTCGTTTTCATTTTATAAAAGACCTGATGCTGATTGCACACCCCTGTCAAACTAGGGATGCAATGCATTTTCTTTCTCTCTCTGTTATCTCTGAAACTCTACTCAGTTCTTTCATGCAGCTCTTCTCTGCTAAACAACAGTCCTCTTTAAGCTCTTGAAAGGATTGAAAAGTGCACATAACTCCAATCTTAGCCTAACTTTAGTTCACCCTTTACCCCCAACACTTCACAAGGATGACAGAAATGACATTTTGTCTCATTAAGACTGACTTTCGTCCCCTGTGAGTACTGGACCATGCTCGACAAGCATCCACAGACTTACCGGTTAACTCATTCACTGTTCGTTATCTTGTCCCCCTTTTGTAGTGTTTTTGTAGTGCTGCCCAATCAATCGACTGAAAACATGCCACAACCTACCCTGAAAACAGTCTCTAACCAAGATTTATCTGTTTCATGAGACAAAAAAAGTGTCTTGTGTCTCAAGGAAAATGATCTCAGTGGTGTCTGGATTTATTTTTAAAGTTTCCATTGTATACACTGTTCTTATCGTGCTCTGTACATAGACTTCCTCATAGTGAATGAAAACAATCAGAAGAGATGAGTAAAAAGAACGGCGCTGGCGATATTTTACAGGAAACTCAAATATCATGTCAGGTTATGTGTCACTGGGGACTTGTTATGCACAAGTACTTTGTCACTGGATGAGAAGCTTTGTTTACACACAGTTTATGATATACAGCTGCAAAAGATCACACAAATACACAGCACTCCCCACAACCTAATGCCTGTTATCTGCAGGCAACAGCTTGAAAGTTTGATCCCTGCGATTCTGCGTCACATCAAAGAGGAGTAAATAAAGGGAAATCACGGGTGGTGGCTTATTTATTAGATATGTCGTTCTGCGGTGTTTACTGTTCAGTCAAACAGGTGACAGAGAAGGATTTCTTGCACAAGAGTGTTCTCCCGACTGTGTCATCCTGCTTTTAGTTTTCTAAGCAAGGCTTCAAGGATGGCCCTTCAACCATACAGGAGGAAAATCCACAGTGTGTGTGTGTCTGTGTGTGAGGAGGTAGAAGCACAGCAGGTTCTTTTATACATCAGGTTTCAATCTGGATTAAAAGCCCCCGCTGAAAAAGGACGATGGGTCTTTTTTTGGCATATTTAATGCGTTTCATGAATAATTTCTCATTTTTCTTTAGGTGAGGAATACTTTTAGATAAAGCACTAAGGGAGAAAAATAAGAAACTTCTTTGTCATCAAAATTAGAAATGCTGTGTTGGCCAAAGCAATTTAGTTTACATTAGATGGGATTTACCTCGGGTAAAGTTAAATCAGTTGGAAGGATGTAATTTTTCACAAACAGCTCACACAGTAGCACACCAACAAAAATACTGGATATTTCTCTGTGCACCTTCTGCATTAAAATGGATAACACGGTTATCACTGAGATTTCCTGTCTGTATCACAAAGCATTATCTAAAGAAAACCCACATAGGCACATTAAACAAACACAACTAAAACTCCTTCAGCGTTTTCTCATTGATTCACTTTAGCATCTGATGGTAAGACCAACGTAACCCACGGTTACAGAAAGAGGCAAATGTGAAATGAATGGAAGTGCTTTTCTATTAAAGCCTGCATGTGCCCTAATAACATTAACTGTTGCCAGTTCTTGCCATAAATAGAAAAAGTCATAGAGGAAAAATTGTCATACGTGAAATATTTCTTTGTACATGACCATTTAATGGACAGCTCCACTCTTGTTTCATCTGTCCAAACGACGTTGTTCCAGACGTCTTGTGGTTTGTTCAGATCCAACTTTGCGAACCTAAGAGGAAAAGTGGCTTTCTCCTGTCTGCCCTTCCAAACAATCTAAACTTGTTTGATCTTTTTCTAATCATGCTGCCATCAAGTTTAATTGTGAGTCTGAGGTGGAGCTCTTGGGGTTTTTTGCAGTTTCTCTGAGTATTGGACAGTCTGACCTTGGGGTGAATTTGCTGGCATGTCCAATCCTAGGAAGACTGGCAGCTGTCTTGAATGTTTTCCACTGGTGAATAATCTTTCTCAGACCTCTCTCAGTGTGGAAATAATTTGGAAATGACCCCATGACCCCACGATCAGCAACAACTTCTTCTCTAGGATCATCTCAGCGTCTTTACTCCTTAGCTTTGTGTTAACACCTGAATGCTCCAGACTGGCAAACTGTCAAAACTTCAGTTTTTATAGAGGTGCTCATGCTAGTTGATGATCTGTAATCAGGCACATTTCACTAGCTGGGCCCATGTCCTCATTTTAGGTTTGACAGCATTTTAGTAGGTAAAGGTGAATGCGTGGACATGACTTGAGCTGCGGTTTGGGGAAGGCCTCGAAGGGGACTGGCAATGGCTCCTGGGCCTGGCAGATCCCCATGTACTAAATAGAAGTAAAGAAGTTAAATAATTGAAAATGGGAGGGCAGTTGGAGCACATAAACGAGAATGACAGCTTGCAGAACTGGGGGAACCTATATAGAAGGAGCGTGTTTGAAGGCGTGATCCCGCTCCTGAAATTCCGATACATAATCTCCAATTGTTCTGTGCTCCTCTAACTCCAGTATGTAGGTAGAAGAGTTACAATAAAATTTACCACATTTTGAGTTGTTTTGAAGCTGTTGTAAAGGCTCACCTTTCAGCACACTCACTTCACCAGATGCACCTTGTTTCTTTTCCTCACCTTTGATTGGGTGTGGTGCTTGCCCCTAATTGCACTTACCTGTCACCAATTATATAAGGACTGCACTCACCTACAGCTCACTCTTTCTTCACTCCCGCATGGGGCGGCAGCTGAGAGATAGCAGTCCATGTGTGTCTTTCCTTTGCTCATTATTCAATAAAATGAAAAACCTGCAAGTGATTACTGACTGTTCATTCTCATCCTGACCGGATGAGCCCATGATGGTAACAATCTCCAACCTCCTCTGAACCTTCCTCCAAAACAGAAGTGGTAAACAATGTTTCATACCCAGCTTTAAAGTTGGGAGTTTGACCATGGAAGTGTACAGGGACGATCACGCTGGATCCTCAAGTGGCTGTCAGTTTTCTGCTACTGATTGTTTGCGCTCTGAAGCTTAAAAACCTCTGAAGGTTGCTTCTTGAATCACATACAGTTTCTCATAGTACATCTTAAGTGTTTGAAAGTCTTTTTGGGTTTAGTGTTTTTAGAGGCATTAGAAGAAAAAACTTTTGAATCCCCAAAAGAAATATTGGAATGAAATCCTTAAGATTGCATCTGCACCTAAAGAACCAATCAGCAGCCAAACTGGTAAACCTATGACCCAGTCATTTTGTTGCACTGACACATAAAAGTCAAGATTTGATTTTTCTATTTTAGCTGTGTGATTTACTTATTTACCCTACTTATATTATTGTGTTAAAGATATACTAATGCACCCCGGCTAACTGTATCTATAATGTGAGAGCCAGCATCTCTGGACCTAGCATTTGTTAAACTCCATGCAACTTTGCTCATGTACAGGAGTAGTATAGCCTGCAGGGAGGGAAAGCTATTTTTAGTTTTTAATCAGATTTTGCTGATAATGTCTTTCTTTTCAATTCACATTGGGACTTCAAAATAACTGTCCAAATAAACAACAACATGGCTGCTGAGTGGCAAGCCTCGGAGTTTGATGTAGTCCATCATATTCAATAGAAATGGAGTCAGCGGTGGCAGCAAATCAACCCTACAGTACTTGTGCACATGACAGATGGAGTGCGAGGAGAGGCAGTGACCCCCTCATGTGTTTAGAGGGAAACCACACTGTTACAGAGGAAAACAGACTTTCTGAAAGACAAGTTTTGATTCAATTAGCCGGCAGAGCAGAGCTGCATTTACTTGGAGAGGGAGTAAAAGAAAGTGACTTTTTTTTTTCTTGCTTTGCAGTCCACTCATATTCAGTTTAGTCATTATCTCACCCAAAACCAGTGTGAAATTCATCCATTCAGACAAAAGTTTGGGGTGCTTTTTTAAGATACACAGTCTCTGCTGTATTAGACAATGGACTGCACCCACTGGCCCTATTAATTCAGCAGTCTAAGGGAGGAACGATAATTATTGTGAGCCACAAAGCAAACTGCACCACACTGCCTCTGTATAGCAGTTAAAGTAAAAGATTGTAACATTTGTGATGGTATATTTTCATTGCAGCTTTATTTATTTATTTACTGGTCAGCTTTGTTGCGATCGTGACTATGCAAAAACTTCCACTGCAAATATAAAATTTGCTGGACAGGGGGAAGAACATGTTGAATTTTATTGCTCACGTGGCTCACGGGTTATGGCATCGTCCTTGGCGCAGGATGCGCTGTCCAAGTGTCCTTCTAATTGTTTTTGTTACTTTTAATAGAGGAGCACTCTTTTGAACCTTACATGTCTTTGTTTCATATCACTCACAGAAATGAAACAACTGACCTCAGTCAAGTGTCCTGATGCAAAAACAGGACACTGAACGAATACTGCTGCATAGATTGCATTCCACGTAATTGCAATGCACAATCAAAAAGATTAAAAGAGCGGCCACGATCTGGGGAGCCTAATCTCTCCATGTGATGTCTTGGTTCATGTGCATAGGAGAGATTATTAAGACAGTTGCAGTGACAGGCCATATTCATGAGAAGTGGTTTAATAGCCCTAATATATCTAAATCAGACAGCTTCTGTCGGCACATAAATCTTCCCACTTCAACAGGGCAATGCTGTGTCTTAATTGGCAGGCCAGTATGGGGAGAATATAATCACCTGCACATTAGACAATTAAAAAAACACACGGTCTGTTTGCTTACCACATATGTGGACAGCTAAGTGGCTGAGTGTGTGACTCTTGAGGGATTTGTATTTAAGATAAACAAACCTGGAGATAATGGAAGAAAATGTATGGGAGTAAATGGTGCAAAAAAGGCATGAAAAAACAAAGAGTTAGTAAAGAGAAAATTAGAGACAGAGAGACAGGTGTAATGACTTATCCAGAATGAAGTTTCACAATTGTTATTCATAGAATTGCATGCTTGGATTAGGAGAGGTGTCTCACTCACATAGCGTTCTCATGGCCTGAAATTGCCACTTAATTCAATGACGGGACAAAGAAATCGGGTCTGATTAGAGGTGGGGAAAAAAAGGCTTTTTTGGTAGAGCGTGGCTAGAAGGTGGATGGCAGAGGCCCATGGAGCTGATTTCCAAAAGCAATTAACTAATGTTAAAGCTGACGATATAGAGTATATATGTATAATAAATGAGAACAGCAATTAAATCTTGTAGGTTTCACAAGTACTGTTTGTGTTTCTTTGTTTGCTTGTGTCAGAATTTAAGAAGTAAAAGTGGAAAGCGACTTGAAACACTGACAATACTCAAACCCACATGATGATTTCATGGTTTGCGCTTCTGCCCAGTGAGTCTCCAAGGACATCATAATCTATTTCTCAGTGCAGATCCCCTTGAAATAGAAGGACCTGTTATTATCACCTGCTGAACCAAACAAGGCTCAAAATACTGAATACAATTCAGCTTACTCCATATATATGATTGATGTCTTGTTCCTGTAGCCTGTGGTAACAAGTACAGTCTTGAGTGACCGTGTATGTATTGATGTGCACATTAAAGCATTGAAAATGTGCTGTAAAGGTACTGAAATGGAAGTCTTGGCAGCAAAGTATATCAGAAAGGAGTTAACCTTCACTCAGTTCGGATCATTTGTGCAGATCCAAGCAGTGAAGTGTCCTCTTACAAATAAATCTCAGCTCCAGTCAAACATGGTTTTGCTTCTTTTGATAAGACACAACACGGTGTGTAAACTCTGTGAAGCTCAAGCACAACCAGATAATCTTTGCTGACCACGAGTTCTGGCAAAGCATCTGATCCCTCCCTGCGGGTACCCATGGACGCCGTCCTATCAACAACAGTCTTCGTCCAGAGGCATGATCCTGAGATAACAGACCCACAGGAGAGTAGCGACAATAAGCAGATGAAAGGTCTGGGAGGAGCTGAATAAACACTGAGCTCAATAATATTGAATTTGTTGAACAAACTGCATCTCAGAGAGCTGCTTATTACCTGTGCAGGAGGATCTGTAGATATAGTGTACATAAATCAAATCAGTGATTCAATATCCTAACAAGAACAGCACAGCCACTGAAGGTAGTGCTGTTGACATGTCACCGTTGCCAAGAGATGTCAACACGTGCGTGCCTCTCAAAAAAAGATCCTTAGATCCTTTCTCCTGCAACCATGAAATTAAACAAACGAAGGTGAAAAACTTTCAGTAGCATCAAAACTTGACGACAAATGTGATAGATTAAAAAAACTAAACAAACTAGGCTTACTCAGTAATTAAAATAAAGAACCCAAACCAGTGCTCAAGCTACTTACAGTGACTACGAAGAAGGAAATGTATAACAGCAGAATTTCCAAACTAGTTTCGGTGCAAAAACAACAAATTAACTGTTGGCATAGAAATGAACACAGAAATTCATCTATGCATAAATACATGAATGAATAAACCTCCCCCCCCCCAAAAAAAACCCATTGTCCCTTCAAGCATTGTCAAACAGAAACCTCCCAAAGTGATGTGCATATAAATGTGATCAACCTAAGAGCTCATTCAAAGCTGATAGATGTCTGTTCTGTTCATAACGAAGAGCAGCAACATTGCACTGCTGCATCTGCTTCACCCGAGTGTCTGCTGACTGCAGCAGCACTGTCGGGATTTCCTTTCCTGTTTCACTGTGGTAATTGAAACTGCAGGTGTGAGGCTCCGTGCACAGGGACTTCATTAGTAAAGAGAGAGGTTTTACATGACCTATTTTCAGAATACCTGGAGTACAGATTGCTTTTTTTGACATCCCGACTCCTGTTTTGACTTAAAAAAAGAAGGGTTATTGAATTCATTGCTCGAGCACACACATTTCTTTTAGTCATAACCCAACCTTCAGTCACAGATGTCTCCAAAGCCAAAGTCAGTTAGTCTGATGATCGGTATTAATATTTCAGACATCGCCCAATTCCTGCTGCAGCTTTTTGGGAAGAAGAATCCAAATGTCCTGTAATGCTAGCATGATTAATTCATGAAACTGATGTTTGTTTGTGTATTTCAAAAAAAAAACCATAAAGAGCTTCAGTGTTCCAGTCAAGCTGAGTGAGACAGCTGTAGATCTTTAAAAAAAAACAACTTCCTGCTGATAGATTCATGCAGACAAGTCCATGGAATTGTCTAGTTTGGAAATCACTTTGCTGTCAGCCGACTGTCCGCTCACTGGAAGATTGTAGGCAGGCATGAGCAGAATATCAAGTTTTGCACAGGTGGCTGTAACACTTTCTGTTAGGGGGGGTACAGTAAGTTATGCTAGGAAATGTTCTACAAAT
Organism: Haplochromis burtoni; assembly: GCF_018398535.1. Classification (NCBI taxonomy): domain Eukaryota; kingdom Metazoa; phylum Chordata; class Actinopteri; order Cichliformes; family Cichlidae; genus Haplochromis; species Haplochromis burtoni. Next base: position 1,027,240 of record NW_024582543.1, read on the forward strand.
TTAAATTCCCCAAAAGGAGAAGCAGTGAAGAATTTAGCCGGAAAACAGACATCTTTCTCCTGTGCAGGGGAACGGGTTGGTTGAGGATGACCTCTTCTTTGAAGAGTAACAGTTATTAAAAAAAAACCCTCTTAAACTATAGTATGCATAACATAATTTTAAAACAACCCACAGAAAATGAAGCTGCTCACTTGATGAAGATTTAAGCACATATGGTCCTTACAGAAACGTTTTTTTGTGCCTAACTGGGAAGCGTGACTCATTATAGAGAGGCAGGAAATCAGGTATCAAATAAGTGCATATAAGGATATATGGCATTAAACTGCATTTTATGAGCAGAGAGTTGTGTGTGCGACAACTCTTTTCCCATTGTGTCTGCAGGCTTAACAGGATCATGATTACTTTCAGAAGTTACCTCCCAAAATCTCTCCGTCCTATTAAGGGAAAATAGTGAGTTTATATTGATATTCAACACGGAGATGTGCGACAATTATTCTTTTCCAGACAGCAATTGTCAGCTGTGACCAAAGAATAATATTTGAAGCCTGTGAGTTGTTTTGGTAAGCAATGATTGTGATGCTGCTTCGTCTCCAATAAAATTGTCCTGGAGTTGTGTCCGATCCTTAATGAGCCTGGAGGCGGCAACTGGCACAGACGTAATGGGTCATGAAAAGCTTATTTCACTCTGTGTCAACTAGGGAGGCAGATTTTGATTCATCCTAAATCTGCATACCCGATTTACATTTCAAAAGGAGGCAATCCTTTTAATTTCCATGAAATTGGGTGTCTATTAGAGGGTGACTTAAGTACATGGAATACAGGAATCGGTCCAATAGGATTCTTGCTCAGAGGACATCACACATGGGAAATAACCTTACAGATTACTGATGTGTTCACCTCCTCTTGTGTTTTTTTTTTCATCACTAATCAACATTACCTTCCAAATCTTCAAACCAACAGATTATCGCCAAGTTAAATATTTAAATACTTTGATCCTTGATGCTGTCGATTTTTTTAAGACAACAGCCAGAGGCTTTCTGGTGTACAAGTGAAACCAAACTTCCATCTTTTTCTTTTAACTATTGTTTTCCAATTTGCACATATTTGTCTTACAAATCATTTTTGCAATTACCCCCAGTGGCTTACTTGCAGTTTTAATCATAGCTCAAGTGTTAATGCGGCTTAACATGATGCAGCTTTTTACTTTTACTTCAAAGTGAAAATTATGTAACTCCTTGTTCTGCTCTAACTGATCTTCCTCCGATGTTCCAGCATAGACAGTATTTTGTGACCTAATTCTCCAAATACACAATTGAGTGGCTTCAAGATGGATCTGTGAATGTAGGTCAACATGCCAGTTTTTGGGCCAGTCCTGCTGTGGGGCTGGACTGAGAGCTGGAGCTGGTGTGTATAGGGAAAGTACACAGCAGCTTTGTGGCTGTATTATTGCGGCGAGACACCCCAGACTATACAATATATTTTCAGAATAACATCTCAAAGGAGTTCAGAGTTCATCTATTTCCTGCTATGAGGTCTGAGACAAATTCCTTTCATTTCAAACAAAGGAAATTGATGAGGCTCAGGATCACTAAATCCTGTCTGCACAGAAGCTGCCTGTAATACCTGTGTCCCACAGGCTGGTACCGATGCATTTTCCCTCATAAAATTACCTCTCGCATGAATTTGTCTTTCTTACCTTCAGACAATGTCACCACAAAACTGATCAAAGAGGTCACAAATTTTGTCTGGTCTCTTATAGTTTCTTCGCCTCAGGCCAGGAACAATTTGACTTGCACGTCATCTTGTCTCACCTAAAAGACTTCTCATCTTCTCTTTTTATCAAAAATGTTTGAGAAAATGTTATCTGATCTTTTAGTCAACTTAAGTCAAAGTCAAACAGTTGTTAAACTTCCGTGTGATATTCACTGAAACATTTCAAACCTTTCAAAGTTGCTTTTATGGCAGGTAATTCTTTCTGTGACGCTTTCAATGCAATATCAAAACAGTAATTTGACTTTTTGTGGAAATACAGTATGTTTAGTTTTCTCCTTGCTGTGGAGCCACATGATCAATACTCTCATATTGGTCCCCTGCAAGTCCTTTCACCTGAGAAACCATATAGGTAATTTGTCAACAGTGTAATACCCGAGGGAGGAAATATAGCACTGGTGTTTTTTCATTTCTCTTTGATTCGGTTTAGACACAAACACAGATTTGCTGTGACCTGATCTGGTGTTCAAATAGTTATTGGCATTGTTATAACAGGATTTGATGTGTTCAAAAATAGTTAATAAGGTTGCTTAATGTTGTTGATATAATAATAAATATTAAATCAGTGGTTTTAATTCAGTTCAGTTTTATTTATGTAGCATTTTATATCGAAAACTAAAGATCCTGCAGTAATATAGAGAAAATCCCAACAAGCGAGCCCCCTTTGAGCAAACACTTGGTGACAGTGGGAAGGAAAAACTATCTTTTACCAGGAAGAAACCTCAGAGCCAGACTCAGGGTGGGGGAGCAGTTTAGGAGGAGGTGATTGGAGGAAAACAGGACTAGAAACATACTGTGGAAGCGAGTCAGAGATTAATAATAACTAACGATTAAATGCAGAGTGGTGTGTAATTAGACGTTTGCGACAGTAGTGACAAAAACACATCTCGACTATGCTTGAAACCAGAACCGGGTGGAGTGATTTGTCATCCCATCTCTTCACTTCATGTGTTAAATATGGATTTTTCCACTGTGATGTCACTACACTGGATAGTCGAGTGAAGCCCCAAGCTGAGCATTTTCACTGCCAGCATCCTGGTTCTTCATAAATTTCTATATAGCTGAAAGTCTTTATGGAACCAGGGATCTCCCCCTGCTGGCCATTAGAAAGAATGCAGGTTTTTGAGACAGGAGCTGCTCTAATAGCAATATCCAAAGTAACAGTGGGACACATGACCTTCACTCACCTCCATTGCAAATGGTGTGCATGGTACTGTTTAAACCATTAAACCAAGGTAATGTGGAAGTGCCTTACACCTGCATTCTTTATGAAAGCCACAAGACAGCAGTAGCAGTAGTTGCAAAAGGGCTTCTGGGCTTATAGAAGTCTATGGGGAAACAGGAGTTACCTGACTGGACTTCTGTAAGGTCTGACTGATACTTATATAGAACTTTCTCAATACAGCCGATTCACATTAGCACTTTCTTCTATACTTAGGTGCTGTCTACCAATCACACATTCATGGCCCATGGACATTTGGCATGCAGACTGAAGCAGGCCCTCCTTAACACACCCAGCTTTTTTGCAACCAGGATGGCAACAGTGAAAATGCTGATCTCTAGGCTTCAAAATGGGACTTCAGAAACATCATAAAAGCAGTTATACTGTTACACTTTTATGATTAAAGCAAACCAAATGACAACAACTAAAAGGATGAAGAGTTCTAGTAAAGGAAAATATTCATGATAAAATAGCTCATATAACCTTAACTCTGGAGGAGAGACTCTTCAGGCCTCATGTTATTTCTTTTGTTTACATTGATGTTAAACACTGTTACCAAAATAAATATAGTCTCTGCCATTTGTAGAGCAATTTTTTAGTTGTTGTTGGTGTTGTATAGGAATGCTGCTGTTGTTCTCTGCGTTAGAACATTTATGACATAATTATGATTAAAGCTGGTTTGAGGGACCTTCTGTAGATTCTTCAGCCGTGAGTCCCAACAGACTCTGAAAGTGCCACTGGTGGCATCCACCTTTGATGCTCTCTATAGTATCGCTGTAATTTACTGTGATAACTGAAATGAAGCTCTTTCTAGGAAAGGGTCAAATTGTCCAAAAATATTATGTTTTCCCTCCTTTTCCTAATCGATTTTCCTTAGCCTCAGTGGAATATAGGGGTGCGCGATACAGCCTCAAAATTATATCACAATATTTTACAAGCATTTGCAGAAGCAATGTTTCTGATGATATAGAAAAAAAGATATTGAACAACATTTTATTGACGCTTGCAGCTTGGCAGGAAGCAGCAGTTATAAGTGTAAGTAAATGAAGGGCATTTTCCACTCTTTTGTTCTACTGTCATTGATGACATACTCCCTAATTTGAAGTGCGAGTCTATTGAAATCAGGTGACAACAGGAGCAGCATGACAGTGCAACTGCAGTGACAGAGATAAAGCACAAGTCAGTAGCGCTTTATAATATCTATCACACTGTTAAGCACTATTACGGTATTAACAAACGCTTAATTCATCATTTATCACAGCTATCACTGCTATTCCATCACTGCTCATAATTATCATAATATATATATATATATATATGTTTTATATATATGTATATATGTTTTATATATATATAGTATCTTGTTTTACTTTTATGCAGCTGCTTTTCCACCATGTAACAGTAATTTCCATCCATTTGCTCTTGCTGTCGTGTGCAGTGCAGTTAGAGTGCAGTTAATGAGTGATTCAGCAACACTTTGCGGAGTCATTTGTTTACTTTTGGGTCAAGCATCACCAGCTGCTAGTATCTAATCCTTCCCAGCCTGGTTGTACTGTTTTTTCCCTCAAGTGGCAAAACAAGTATGCAGTTTCCATCTTAATTTGGAATAAATTGTACTAAATCATCATCAACATGGTTGATTCCTGCTATATTTAAAGTAAAACTTACAAAACATGGGTCACAAAATGTGCATCTTACTTCACCCTAATGTGGTCTTGTTGTGTTTTTAGTGCCCCAAAAGCCAGAAGTCTATCCCAGCTGGCCTGAGAGGAAAGTTAATTTCATGACAATCCTAAATGCCAGTAATAAAACAGCAGACACAACTAATGCATACTGAAATATAGCAAACCATAAATGCGCTCTGATCAACTACTAAAGCTTGTAACCTTGATTTACGGTAATGAAATGTTGGCTTTCATGAAAAATCAGATGATGCAACGCTTTGAATCTCGTCTCCCTTTGTAAAGGATGGTTCCGTGTATCCTGTAGTAAAGGAGGTAATATAGAAAGTACTGAAGCACCTTTCTTTAGTAGCATTTATAGTTATCAAGCAGGTTTTACTATTACTGCACAGATACTTTCTGATCACTTTACTCATTTAAGAACCTTTTAAAGTAAAACTGAGTGGTTTGTCTATATATATTTTTTTAAGAAGTCTAGCGTCCTCCATGCTAAATATGAACTACAGACAGTAGCAGGAGGAGACAAGTATATAATCTGTCCTTTGATATTTTCCACGATTATATGAGATGTTAATTTCTGGTTAATTTCAAGGGTGAAAAAAGGCTCCCTGTTTTCTATTTTCAGTTAAATTATCAGTTTTTCAATCTGAACCTTGCATGATTAAAACAAAAGTGCTAAATTAGCTATTAGTAGCTTGTGTTTCATCATGATGGAAACTATGAATTGGTCTTGCTTGAAGGTCAGCAGAGTGGAGAAGATGGTGGGAAGAGATTGAAAACAATCGAAGGAAAATGAGCCCTGCTTAAATGGGAAATAGAGGTTAACTGGTTTGTAACACAATAAGGCCTTTGTGGAGAATCTAAACAATGTTCTATTTGATTTTCCAATTAAATCTCTTTAACAAAGACGAGCGATGTCGAAACAGAGACAAAGACTGCTCTACGAGATTTTTTTAAAACCCCAAACTATGCAATTAAAGAGCTATTTTAAGAAAATTAACAGAAAGTCTCTATTTGAAAGGTCATCTGTTGCCCAAAACTAAATTAATGACATTGTTTTCGTCCTCTCTTGCTTTTAAGATCTCCCTCCTTCAGACATATTCTGAGAGAAACCGTCAAAAACATGCCCGAGGACAGAGGAGTCGCAGGTGCTTCTGTTAACACTGGTCAAAGATTCAGGGGGAAAAAAATAAACAAAGACTGACAGTCAGACAATTTGGGAGATGCAGCTGAAGTCTCACAACACAAAGTCCACAATATTTACACAAATAAGCAATTAAATGGTGCAATTAGGTGGGGAAAAATAGGCAAACAGGTGTTTTTAGGGTTGAGGAAAACAAGAGGATGTTGATTATGCCATAATAAGCAGATTATTGTTTTCATCAGCCTGTTCACAGACACATTTGTGTGTATCAATTTCCACAGCCTTAATAGTATATTTCACAGTTGACAGGGAAAGTTATTAAGTCTGTGTCCTTCAAAGATAGTTTATGCACTTTTTTGTCTTTGGGGCGATCTGTTTTAAGAGGACGTGATTACTGACTATGATAAGAGACAAAATTAAATATGGGGAATGTCCTTGTGCGGCCAAACAGCAACGCAAACTCTGGTACTAAGAGCCAGAGGGATCCTTGCAATGTGAAAGGCATTTTAATGATTTATGACTCATTTCTGAGAAGACGATCATTTAATGGCAATAACTCAGAGATGGAAATTTAAAAGCCTTTTAATTGAACGTGTCCTGAGGCCGTCTTTGGTTTTGCGAGTTGTTTAAGAAAGGCATTTGATTTAATGTGGCGAGACAGAAGAGGTTTGAGTTTATGTCAACACGACATAAACTCAAATCTGACGTTTGATGTGTAAAGTAAAGCTTTCTTTTCTTATAGCTGAATTAGACAGCAGTTTTAAATTAGCCAGGATGTTCAGAGCTCTTCTCTGGTTAAAGGTGCAGCTTTACTAGAGATTTGCTCCCTTGCTCCAAACTGAATTAAGGCCGTCAAAGAGAACAGTGGTTTGTCTAGTGCACACCGTGTGCACACCTCAGTGCACTGCTACTGGCATCATTGCTCATTAATCAAAAACAAGCATCTTAATCTTCTGAGCATTTAGGATTTGTTTTTAGCATCTATGCTGACTTATAGTGACTTTATTCAAATATTTAAATGTGAATGTGCTGGCTCTTTATGGTTAAGACATAACAGCATAAACTGCTCCTCAGGTGTGAAGTAAAGGCCTATGTCTGATGGCCCTGAGTCATCTTTTATGTTATTACTTGCTTTCCCTGCTATCACAAGTCAAAAGCCAGTTGTGCTACAGGGCTGTATAGCGAATCCAGTCATGACCAACTGTTCCCTTCAGGGGTCGTCACAGTAGATCATCTGCCTCCATTTCAGCCAATCCCTAGAATCCTCTTCTGTCACACAAACCATCTGCATGTCCTCCTTCACTACATACGTCAGCCTTCTTCGCGGTCTTTCTCTTTTTCCTCCAGGCCAGTAGCTCCGTTTTCTTTTGTCCAATATATACACAATTCCTCCTCTCCATATATCCAAAACATCTTCCTCTCTGTCGCTGTCCCTCTGATGTATTCAATTTCTAATCCTGTCCCTCCTGGTGACTCCCTAAGACGATCTTAGCGTGTTCACCTCTGCCAGCTCCAGCTCCACTCCGTGCCTTTTTGTCAGTGCCACCATCTCCAAGCCATACATCACAGTCATGGACAACTGCTCCTAACATTACTGCTATTAGTTACACCACTGCTATATTTTTTAATCTGTGCTCTCCATGCTCTTTCTCAGTATGTTTGAAATAAAAAGAGGCCTTCATGAAATGTACTAATACAAAACAGCAGGCATAATACAAAAGGTGTCACTGTTGGAAAAAGATGATTTACATCTGACGATAAAAGATATCATGAATTGTATTATTTTTACCTTAAGTCTTTGTGTGTTTGTTTGCATCATCAGGGCAAAATTTGGTGATGACCTGCAGATATGTATTAGTATTAGAAATGACATAAAAAAGTAGTTTGGTGTACTTGTGGAACATATCTGTGTGTCCATGGACAGATTTTGCCAAAGTATCAAAAGCTTACACAAAATTATAAGTGTGTATTTTCAATCAAAATTAAGCTTTGACATTTTTTTGGCACATTTCTAATTATAAAGGCTTTATAGGACAAATGTCCTTACATTGCATGTCCTCCTAGCAGCAATGTTTTACCTTCGATCTCTTTCAAGCAGCTTGGCTTCAGTTTAGCCCACTGTGTGAAGAAATGAGCTCAACATGAGTCCAAGTCAACTGGACTTCTTTCTACATTAGGGGCAGGGATAGCTCAGTAGGTAAAGCGGTTACCCCATGATCGGAAAGTCAGGGGTTCAAATCTCCTGAACGGCTACCCTGAGGTACCCCTGAGCAAGGTACCATCCCCACACGCTGCTCCCCGGGCGCTGCACTGGTGGCTGCCCACTGCTTCACTGAGTGATTGGGTTAAATGCAGAGAAGAATTTCCCCACGGGGGTCAATAAAAAGTGTACATTATTATTATTCATAAAATCATTTCAGCTTTCATCTGAGAATCTGATGGGAGTACCAGGTGTTCTGAAGAGTTGGACAATCTCTGTCATCATCTGAGTTATCAAGGTCACCTGGCTCACATGGACCACCTCACTATGGGTTCGATACCTAGTACTCCCCATTAGCTTTTAGAACTGTATAAGCTTCTCAGATGAAAAGTGAAAAACAACATAGGAAAAAGTCCAGTTGCGTTCAACTCAAGTGCCTACCAGTCATGGTAAGAATTTGAACTTGGCTGATTGAAAACTTACACAGAGACTGACTATATTGCCAAAAATTTTTACTCACCCATCTAAATCATTGAATTCAGGTTTTCCAATCACTTCCATGGCAACAGGAGTATAAAATAAAGCATGTAGGCATGCAGGATGCTTCTACAAACATTTGTGAAATGCTAAATGCTACAGTCAACTGTTAGTGTCATTATAACAAAGCGGAAGCCACTGGGAACAACACAACCTGAGTCATGAAGTGGTAGGCCACGTAAAATCACAAAGCGGGGTCAGTCTTACATCACCAAGCACAAGCGTTGCATGCAATTATGTAAAGCACGCTGATGGGTTTAGATTTTATTATTGTCATTTGTATTAGGAAACATTTAACCATATATACTTAGAGGTGTATAATTGATTGTGTAGTGATAGGATGTGTGATCTTTAACAGGCTGCAAAGGCTTGGTGTGTATTCCACACTGGAATGCACACCCTGGGAGCATGGGAAAATGTCGTACCTTGTTTTATTTTTTTTAACGGCAGGATAAACGTGGCTATATCTGTTTTGGGCTAAGTGCCTTTTGTTTAGATGAACTGTTGGATTTTCCAGACCAGCAGGTTAAGGGAAGTTGTTTATGGGGTCACACTCTGACCCCACACACACACACACA